>NW_009938282.1:0-4261 GCF_000696875.1 Nestor notabilis | reverse complement strand
CCACGTTCCGCTGTCGCCCTCCCCTCAGCAACTGCAATTGCTGGCTCTAAGAAATAAATTGCAGGGGTAGGTGAATCTCTGATCTCACCTAGTGCAGCCATTGTATTTGCTTTAATGAAACATGGCTTACTGCACAGTTGCTGTTACAGCTGTTCCTGATTACGCAGATTCAACCTGTATTTTATCTGTAGCTCTGTATTAAAAGCCAACCAATCAACCAAACTTCCTTAGATGGAGCTCTGACTGATGAGTGGAGAGCAGGTGGGATGAGGAGGCCTGTAAAACCATCCTTCAGCCCTGCCCTGCTATGAGGATGTCTGCTTTGCTAACTACCTCAGTTTGTAGGATGGGAGTGATGCCTGCCTTGTGCAAGATAGTGCCTGTACCACAGAGCCTTGTTGGCTGGACAACAGTCTAGGTACTTTTTTTGTCCAGACAAACATAATTTTTATTGTTATTTATGGGTTCTAGATGGGCACTGCCTACATCTTCCTTTTGTATCATCCCTGCACTTTAGTATCTCTACTTTTGCTTACTACTGAATGCTTACTGGGTTAATGTTGTGCTTCTTCCATTCCTCCTCACCCCAATACATGACCTCTGAAGTAGATGGGCCTGGGAAAAGACTTCATCCATGCTTTCTAGCTATTTATTTTGTTTAAAGCAGATTATAGCTGGTCTTGAGGGAGAAGACTTGGTTTTATGAATTGTTTGATTTTAAGCATTTTGCTACCAAACTGGCTTATTTTGGTTTTAAGGATTTCTTTATTCCTATTTTTAAAATAGTGTAATGCATTTGGAATACACATCGTAAACATGTAATTCTTAGGTGCTGGCATCATTCTGTTTCTGGTGTAATTTCAGTGGAATTATTTCTGCAGAATTTTGAGAATACATGGCTACATCCCATCTCTTACAGTATTTTAGGAAGTTTCTGTCAATCTGATCTGGAATCTCTGCATTTTAAAAAAATTGATTTTGCTGATGATTTTCTTTTTTCTTCGTATTTGTGGCGCCTAATTCTAATTTTCAGGAAATTGGTGCAAAATTACATTTATTTTAATGCAAAAGTGATAAGGTCTTCTTTAAATTTGTTCTTCTTTTTTTTTTCCTCTTCTGTTTTCTCAGAGCACCATTTAAGTCAGTTTCTGTACTTCAAACACAAGACTAGTCCCCTTTGATTTTAATGAGGACACATCTCTTTAACAGCTATCAGCCACAAGTCCTGAAAATAACTGGGTGTATGAAAGAAACTAAGTCTTGAGTGAAGAATCAAAGAGAGGATATGAAGAAGATTAGCCAGTGGGTTGAAGATCTTTTGTACCAGTGGGCAGGCTGCATAGATCTGTGCTACTGCTTGCATGAAATCATGTGCTCTCATACAATTCCAACGCTATAAATCCAGAAGAGACCATTTCAGTAATTTATTACAAGTTATATGGTATTGACCATCAGCATTCCTTGGTTTCATTTGTTTGAATTAGGTATGTTTTTTAGGAAAAATTACTAATTTTAGTTTTAAAATTGCTGTAGTAGGAAACCCATCAAACCCATGGTAGCAAACTATTAACTATTTTAGGCAGGTTTTATCCTATTTAATATCCACCTTGTTGATTTTTATTGTTCTAGTTTCTCAGTCAGAAATGCCACATAGCATTAGATAAATGCCTATGAGATATGCCATATACAAAATATTAACAGTGAAGAAGCCACAAGCTGGTGATCTGAGAGTTAATAATGTGTAATGGACTTGCCTGTTGTCAGGACTGCAGCAAAGAGAGAATGCCCATTTTGTGTCCAATGAGGTAGAGCAATGATGTGAAGTCCTTGATTCCCATCGAAAAGTGACTGAAGGCAGAAATTTCTGGTGTGTCACTGCTGTCAGCCCTAATAGGAGCACAGCAACAGTGGCACAGTTTTTAAACTATCAGCAGGCCTGGGAGCCTGAGTGAGGTCCACTGAAGAAATATACTCTACCACTATTACTGTTCTTTTAATTTAGTTTCCTGTGTGTCACTGATAATTCTGGAATGGCTTGAATGGATAACATGAAGCTAGAGTTCAGCTGAAGGCCAGGCCCTTTTGATAAGGTGAGATAATGGGAAAGAGCTCAAGTGAGAAATTGTCTTTGGAAGTCTCTGCTAACAGATCTTTGGATACAGAGGTACCACAAGAGGGGGAAAAATTAATAGTAAGGAATGAACATTAGATCTGGAAATAGATTACATAATAATATTTTGTCAGATAGTTATGCTCTTCTGATAGTAGTTTCATATGATACTGAAAAGAACTTTGTAATGGACAAAACGTGGATGTTGAGATCTCACTATGACAGGCTATGTCATAGCCTAATTATTATCATTTCTTCTCTGTCATTTCTTTGTATAGGTGGAAAATGTTCGGTTACTTGATCGTTTATCTTCAAGAAAAGCTGCACTGGGAACCTTGTATTTAACAGCCACCCACGTCATATTTGTGGAGAATGGTTCTGAAGCTCGTAAAGAAACCTGGGTATGAATTTTTGGGTTGTTCTCTTTTTCAGTTAGCTGTAAGTGCATGGCACTTTATTGATGGTAATTTGAACAAAGCCTTGCAAAACAGTCGAAGCATAGTAAGTGAGTTCATATGGATGCTTTTATAACTTCATAGTGTGTGAAATTCCAGCCTAGTAATTTTTGAAAATTTTCCATGGATTCTGGGTATTGCAGCACAGTAAGAGGAGCAGAAAGACCTTCACCATATGAACACCAGATGTGATTGGCTGAGGGACAGCTGCTGTGAACTACAGTGTTGCTTCTATTATCCAGGAAGAACTGAGAAGGAATGCTTTGAATGGGAATTGCTACCTTGGTTCAGCCAGCTCTTGCCTCTCTCCCTGACTGCTTTTGCTGGATCAGGGATTTTGTTGTTTAGTTTGGGTTTTTTTTTCCGCATAGTGCAGAGTGGGATACTACGTAATTTCTTTGCACAGTATTTTAAGTTATCTGTTTTGATGGATTGATAACATGCATTTCATGTATATAGATAGATACAGATATAGCTCTGGAGTTACACATTTTGAGACTCTTTTATGTAGCTTAATTATGAATCCTTTGTCCATTTTTGTACTATTAACTCTGTCCTCTTTTGGTCTCACTATTCTCCTCCTGATTTTGATGGTAATGTTTCATCTCATCTAATACAGTATTTAAAATTATATCAGGACTTGCATTTTGCCAGTGGGGATGCTTGGCATTTTAGCCTTATCTAACTGGTTCATCTTTCACTGTGCATACAGACAAAAAGAGTTCTTTTGCTGACAGCTGCTAGCTTGCACTAAAGCAAACAAATAAAAAGCTTTGGATAGTGTGACCAGGCTAATGTTTGAGCAGCTGAAAAACTCCAGAGACACTTCTTTGTCTGTAGGTGATTATCAGGCACTGCTTGAGCCTGAAGCTGAAGATAGGACTAAAACTTCACGAGGAGGACTGTGGGGATTTCCTGAAACAGGAGTTCCAGGAACTTACTGTGCCTGCCCTGGCACATCATTATAAATAATTATTTTTTTTCCTAGACATTTGAATCACTTGGCATAACCATTTTCAATTCCCTCGCAGGTTCTTCACAGCCAAATTTCCTCTATTGAGAAGCAGGCCACCACTGCCACTGGTTGCCCATTGCTGATCCGCTGCAAGAACTTCCAGGTCATCCAGCTGGTCATCCCTCAGGAACGAGACTGCCATGATGTTTACATATCTCTGATACGTCTGACACGACCAGGTATGGGAAGGAAACTGGCCCAAAAGTCAATCCTCATCCTGAATAGGAGGAATGTGGCTGCTCATCTTCGTGCTTCGCAGGATATGTGCTTCTGTACAGCAAAGCATACTATTTTAAAAGAAAGTACATAAAATACAATACCAAGCTCTGTTTTTGAAGTGTGGTTTCAGAACGAGAAATCTCAAGTGGTTTATTGGTTTTGTTTGTTTGGTTTTTTCCCCAGTGAAATATGAAGAGCTGTATTGTTTCTCATTCAATCCAAAATTAGATAAAGAAGAACGAGAACAAGGCTGGAAGCTTGTGGACCTCAATGAAGAATATAATCGGATGGGTATTCCAAACAACTATTGGCAGATTAGCGATGTAAACAGAGACTACGGAGTGAGTTGTGATTTTCTGTTACAGAGGCTGTCTGTAAAGTGAATCAGTAGTCTGGACTACGGTAGAATCATAGAATGGTTTGGGTTGGAAAGGACCTTAAGATCATCTAGTTCCAACCCCC
>NW_009938281.1:124631-126920 GCF_000696875.1 Nestor notabilis | reverse complement strand
CAACCCTAACTATTCTATGATTCTATGTAGCTACACAGAAAAACTTCTCAGGGAATTTTTTTATTTTTTTTTTCAGGAAATATATTTATGTTCTGAGGCATCATCTTCAAAAATGTGTGGTATTCACAGGTTATAGATTGCTGTTTTAATTCCTGTATGGTACATACACCTGTTACACGGAAGCTTCTAATCATGTCACTGAAGTGGTTATCATCTGACTAGGTGAAATTAATGAAAGACAGAGAGCAGGTGCCATGCAAGCATGTTATTGTAACTGTGATGTCAGTTCTTATTGCCTAGATTTTCCTTCAAACGCTAGCAGTTCGCTATGACTGAAATTCTGGAGGGACAATCTAATTTCAAATTTAGGAAAAAACACAACCAGTGCTTCACTATTGCACACCACTGTAGGCCTCTCTTCTCTTTAGCATTGTGTGATTATGTTTTTAAGTGATCTTACTGTCTAGCCAAAGTGATACGCTTTGTTGCAGTGCTTCCTTGCCACTTTTTGGGGTTTTTTTGAGGTGTCATGCTGTTTAGAGTTGAAATACGAAATTGATTCTTAAAGATGGCCAAAAGAAGTAATGCTGTTTCCCTTCAAAGGGTGATTTCAGGTTATTTTTTTAAGTATGATAATGAATTGTTGACACCAAAAGTGATAACGTTATTTTAAAATGATCTAGCAGCAGGTAGAATACGTCCTCAACACCTTTTGTTACTTTTTTTTACAAATTCAAAAGTTATTTGATGAGAACACTGTCAGTAAAGGGGGAATACTGCCACCACCCCCAAATATGGGTCTATGATACATTTATTTAATGTGTTAGTGCTGGAATTCAGTATATGTTTCCTTTGTGATATGCAGACATACAGTTTTGAAAGCTGCTGTTAGTTCCTCTCAAAAAAAAAGAAAAGGCAGAGTTAGTGGTTAGGATCTGACCTTTTATGTAGTGGGGACTATGTATTTTGCAACTGAAGTGAAACTTTGCTGCAGTGTGTAGATTTTGACTGAATAAAATAGAAGAATCTGAATTGCTGTGAATTCTAGTTTCTCAGAATGCAAAATTATTTTGGTTACTGTAACTGAAATGTAGTTGTTATGGACAGACAGGATATTACTTAATGTTGCTGCATCTTTCTAGGTACCCATCATATCTGGCACCTGAAGTAATTGCACAGGGAATAGTCAAACCAAACGATCATACTCAGTGTGACAAGCCTCTGCCTTCTGGCCCTAAATCAGATCTGTGGTCTCTTGGTATAATATTATTTGAGCTTTGCATGGTATGTAAGAGGATAATTCTCTTGATTGTGACTCTTGGGGAGTAGTTACATTAACTTGATTGCTCTTGACTGTGAGGTTAATAACAGTTTGCCAATCACCCAAATCCAAGTATCAGAATATGTTAGCATTGCTACCTGGACAGAGTTGATGGTGGTTCGAGTAGTAGGATGCATATTGGCTTGGTCTGAGTATATATGTTAACCGTGAAGGGCAGCTGTAAATGCATGATTTAATTCCTAATGAGTAATACCTTTTGAACCAAGAAGTGTCTCTGGATAATTTGTTGGTTTTATTGTGCTTTTAAGCATGAAATAACCATTGCTGTTATGCTCTCACCCTTCTTGGAAAGGATGAGAAACTACTAAAAGTTTCATGGAAAGGAAGAGAAGGGAGAAACTGTCTTATCACCAGAGTTTAAGGAACTTTTGTACAGAATTCAGTGTTTGTTTGGAAAATGTTTATTTGATTAGAAGTTGAAATAAATTATGACAGCATAATCTTTACTATTTGTATATGTTAAGCTGGTCTTCCTTCATTCAAAGACAACAACATTCTATAGGGATATATGTGATGTAACATATTGATTAATATTGATATTTAGTCTCTTATGAAAGACAACTAAATTGTCAGACAATTGCATGGCCAAGAATGTGCTTTATATACTGATTAGATCAGGATACTGTAAGTAGTCTTCGTTGGCATATTCTGATCTTCTGTAAATTCCTGTAGTGTTCATAGATCATTATTTATTGTTTTGAATAATACATTTTCTTAAAGCAATGATGATATTTTTTGAAACACCTTTAAAGTGATATTTCAGAGGACTTTTCAAAAGCACTGTGCAGAAATACAAGCTATCATGATTACCATGTTTATTAAGTAAATTACTTTTGTTCATGCTCACATTGGAAAAAAATGCTGGTTTTGAGAGCCTGATAGTGAATTAATAATAAACCTGGAGGTTTTCTTAGGCAGCCTGGGGCTTTGTTTGTTTTATTGTATTT
>NW_009938281.1:122017-124621 GCF_000696875.1 Nestor notabilis | reverse complement strand
GTTGTGGCGGGTGGGGGGGGGTGGGGGGTGTTGCATTTGTTCCAACTAAGAGATGTTATAAATTATATATTTTTTTCATTATGATGGCATGAAGCAGTCTTCACTGCTATAGTTGGAGTAGGTAATGTTTTCTGTTCTAACAGGTAGTTTTCCTAAATCTAAAATTCAGGTGTAGAAGTTTTTTTCACTGTCATTGTATATAGATGGGTGTGTATGCTATCTAATTTTTTTACGTAGTAGCATTCAACTGTTGATTTGATTTTGTTATTCATTTAGGGGAGAAAATTATTCCAGAGTTTGGAGATAGCAGAAAGATTGAAATTTATAATTATGTTAGGTAAGTAGCACTAAATTAATTTTTCAAGTTTCCAAGCAGTTCTATAATTAAGAGCTTTACAGACTATTCAGCTGGTGATGCTCAGACCTAAGGTAGTTTACCTTTTGTCAACTTTCATTTCCAGAATTAAATAGGCATTTGAAGCATGGTTGCTTGTCTAGAGAAGGTACATGGGTGGATGCCAGGAAAAATAACTTACCAGAAGAGCTATGAGTGGGTTAGAGTAAAAGCAGACTGTAAGAAAACAACCAACCAACCAAAAAAAAAAAACAAACCCATGCTCAGGAAAGGTTGTAATTCTGATGGATATTTGTTGTGTCAGGAGGTTTATGAAATGAGTTAGTAATTACATGACACTAAAAAAGGCTTCCCCTGCACTAGCAGTGCTTGTGTACCAAATCCCAAGCAGGGAGAAGCAGGACTTAAATAGGAAGACAAAAAAAAAAAAGAGAGCTCAGAAGTGTACTACTGGATCCACGCTTTTGTTTCTGGTGTCACTTACAAACTATAAAACATTACTGTAGACATGGACTTTCTTCTGAATGCATATAATCCTGAAAGTGGTACTGTTCTGTGGCTTTCAAAATTTGATTTCTTGTGGGGTTAATGTATAAACCCTGGATAGGGGAAGGGCATGAATTTGCAATTTGAAGTTTTATCAGGAAGTTATTATCCAGAGCAAATAATAATACGGTTAAAGTTAGTTACTGTCAGTAGAAACATCTTTTTCGTTCAGCAGTTAGTGCTCAGATGCTGAAATTCTGACTGTTCTGATAAGTGTTCTGATAAGTTAATAAAGCTTCCTGAAGCATTTCAGTCCCCTTCAAGATGAATGCAAGTTACTGGTAACCTTTACCCACTGAAAAACATTCATGTCCTGACTTGGGAATTATTTTCTCAATAAAGTATTGAAAACAAATTATAAAATACTGCTAAATATTGACTGCAAGTAACAACAAAATGAAATTACTTCAAGCTTCTATATGCAGGTATTTTTAAGTTCTTTCAAGTTTGTTTTTGGTTGTTAGTTTTTATTTTAGTGGAAAGACTTTTAATTTATTTGGTAGAGACTAACAATCTGGATTTACTAAGCTTGCAAAAAGATTTTCACTGTTAAATTAGATGTGCAACTTAACTTACTTAGGCTTCAATTTTCTGTCTGCATAGGTGATAATAATTTTAATTTCTAACTTTGAGAATTCACTTTCAGGGGACATGACAATGTCAATAAAAAGCGAAAGTGCTTTTTATTGGGGTGAGATTTTATCTGATATCCTATTTAAGTGGTATCACTTTTTTCATAGACTTTAACTTTCTATTGTTCTGTTTGTCTTTCAAAGGCTGTGTAGATGATATTGTAACTGTATTGGCAGAAGAACATGGTTGCCTTGATATTATTAAGGTTTGTGGAACTAGTTTGTTCTTCCATGCTGTGTTATCCAAAATATTTTAATATCATTGCATAGTATTTCACATTTATTTTTTTTTTTAACTTACTTAGTCACTTGATGTATTGCAGTATGAGGAAAAATAAATTACATAAGTAAGATCGTTTCAAATAGCCAGCACTGCGAATATTCACTCTTTTCCAAAATTACTGTCAATCTCAGTAAATATTAATGCTCTCTGGATAGTTTACTAAGTTGTAAACTTGTTGGGGGTTAAGTATTTTTCTTCTAGATATTCAGTCTTCTATCTTGTTCACTTTACACATCCTGATAGTGGAGGTTTATACAGTTCAACTCCTCCCCACCCCCCCAGTTAATCACTGAATTGTAGTGTCTGTATGTTTCGAGACATTCTGTGAAAGGATTCTATTAGCAGAAGATAGTATCCAGGTACTGCATTGTTTCAAGCTGGGTACAGAATATCTAAATTAAAAATAAAAAGCTACATACATTGCAAATTTTTCAGATTCTCTTTCCACACACACCCCGCCTCCTTCCAAGCAAACACAGGTGAGAATTACTTCCCCAGCATTTTGGTCAGACACAGCTAACATCATATGTGTAGGTGGGAAATTTTATGGCCCTCAAGGAGGGTAGTGTATGTTAAAAGTTAAGTATGAGCTAAGTGGCCTGCTGAATTAAGACCATAGTAGAGACCTCCATATTTTTCCTATGTTCCAGGACCTTTCTGAAAATATCACAGCTTTACTGAAGAAATGCCTTACATTCCAACCTTCTAAGAGGCAAGTATTCAGTCCAAATGCCTACTAAACTTTGCTGAGATACTATGAAATTAGAAATTAGAAAAACTGTTGCTGA
>NW_009938281.1:111050-121986 GCF_000696875.1 Nestor notabilis | reverse complement strand
AATGCCGATGATTTATGATATTGATCAGAAATTCTTGGTTTTGTTACTTTTCAATGTTTAAAGGAAAAGACTTGCGGGGGGTGGGGTGGGGTGTGTGTGTGCAGGAATCAACTGTGCAAAACTTGCAGATAAAATCAAAATATTTTTGGGGAAAACTATGCAGGTATTTGTAGTTCTAAGTTCACAGTTTTTAGTTCCATGTCTGGAAGTTGGTGGTGGTTACTGCAGGTCTGAAGTAGCCAGAATTAGGGCTGTTTTCTTCAAATCTCTTTCAAAATACTTTCTTATTATGTCAGTCTACCACAACTTTCTTCTGAAAACTGAAGTATGCTTTTGTTCTTTAATCAAGGCTTTGCATTTGCATTTTTCCATCTCTGCTTAAAAGAATTAGAGGGAAACTAGTGAAACCATTGCTGTGTACATTAAATGAAGGCTGTAAACAGATTATGTAGTGTGTTATGCGTCATGAATAAAATTAGTAGACATTTTTGCTATTAAAATTTCTAAAATCCAATATAATTTAAAATAACTTGCTAATATTTGTTGCTGGGGACATTTCTCACTGAAATATAACATTTCTGGAAGCATTTTACTCTTGGTGTTTTATTCTCTTTTCTTAATTCAAGGCCAACTCCAGAGGAATTGCTGCATGACAGCTTGTTCAGTGAAGTATCCTCAGTATATCCTCTTTTCCAGAAACCTGCTGGTCTTTTCTCATCTTCTCCAAGATGTGCTAATTTAACACTTCCTGAAGACATAGGTCAATTATGTAAAGGTAAAAGCAGGTATTGTGATAAATGTCATTGCACGGGGAAGGAAAATAAAATGTATTCATGTTTTATTTTAATTTTTTTTTGGAGGGGAAACTATTAAATATTACACTACTACATTATTGTAATAAATTGTTTGATGGGCAGTGATATGGGCAAGCAAGTTTTGAGGGATATTTACAAGTCAAAGGAGGGTGTCTTGTTTTTGCACATCAATCTCAGGGAATAAACAGTTATCATTAGTATTCAAGTCCAGCTTGGACTGTTGTATTTTTGCCTTTGGAATTTGGACATGTGCATGTATAAGGGTTTGTTTTGTTAGTTTTTGGTTGGCTTTTTCCCCACCCCACCCCCCCAACTAAATTTTGCTGTAAATTGGTAAGAGGGTTCTGCTGGATCATAGCATGATTTTTGGAGGTATTGGAAATCCTTGTGGAAAAAGTCACATTCTAGAGTAAAAGACAACATTTCTAAGTTTAAAACTGCAGTATGCTGAAAAGTGTTACCACGCTGAAGTCCTCATTAACTTTTTCTGAATTCTTCAGAGTTTTCTGCTTGTTTAGAAACTGTCACAGTTTTGGGAGACTAAGATAGTGTTTGGGTTTAGGCTTTTTTGTTTGTGATGGTGGTTTTTTTATTTAAAGACACACAGGAAACAAAAGTCCACATTTCAGTGATTTTGTCTGATTGGTTCTATTTTCTGGCAGCAAGGCTAACTGCAGAAGTATTTGCTTTTTTCTGACTTCTGGCTATCTCCTCTTTCCGTAAATCTTCCTAAAGAGAACTTGCAATGGGAAGATCACTTTTCTGCTAACTTCACATTAAGGTCTAGGACCTTTAAAGCATAGTAATTTTATTTTTTTTTTCTCAACAGTATGTGTTTAGAGTGGTAGAAAGAAATACAGGCTGCCTAAAAAGCTGTAACTTGTTTTTGTGTGGTTTCTTCTAATAGATGAAGATAATGATTACCTAGCAGAAAGATCAATTGAAGAGGTTTATTACCTGTGGTGTTTGGCTGGAGGAGACTTGGAGAAAGAACTTGTCAACAAGGAAATCATTCGATCAAAGCCACCTGTCTGCACACTTCCCAAGTAAGGAAGGAGAAGCACTTTAAGGGAAAGAAGGATGGATGGAGAAGGCTAGTGATCTGAGAAAACATTCTGGTTTGGTTTTTAGTTTCAAGGCCTATATTTGTGAAAAAATATTGAAAATAACATTCTCGAACAGCAGGAAATCATGTCACTTCCCCTCTTACCCAATTCATAGCATTATTTGAGAGCCTTATATCTGTCACCTGCCTGCACTTCGTATTGTTTTCTGAAATCTGAAGAAATGTAGGTGAAGTGCAAAACACTGAAATGTAAGTCCCTAAATTTAGCACACTTTCCAATACCATTAAGTTTCAGTAAAAATGTCTCATTGTGCTTCAACAGTGTATTTGTAACTGTAATTTGATTCAGTAAATTCTGTAGCAAATTCTCACATTCTGAGTCCCTTTTGCAGAGCAGCAGAGGTGAATGGGCAACCCAATTATTCACCAGATTGGCTGATTACTTTTTTAAAAAATTTTAGGTTTATGACTTACATTTCTGTGACAGCATTTTAGTCGTTACTACCTTTATCTTACTGCTACATGTGTTGCTTTTTTATGCAGTATATTCATGTTTTAATCTTAGAAGTTGATCTTAATAAGCATAATTATGTGTCCATATAGATCAGTTTGCTGGTTCTGGGTTTTAAAAACACATGAAGTGAGTGTACAGACAAAATGGGGTAACTTGAAAAAAAAAAAGGTAGAGCTAGATTTTATATGATACTTGGTGACAGAATTAATGTGGATTTCAAGGGATTGTCTATTTCTGTACCCACAGGTGAATGCATGTCCTTTTCAATTATGAGTGGAAAATACTTTTTTCGTACTATCTACGTTGAAGATGAGGTGTTAATTTCAAAAGTACAATCTAACCCCATCTTCTAAGTGATGCTGAGAATGCTAGCTTAATTTCTGGAAATTAATTTCATGTGATCAGCTTTAAAAATACCACAAAACAGACAATTTGTGTGTGCTCTTTTGTATGCATTTGTATGCTTAGATAGACTGCAACAGGAAAGGTCCATGTCAGACTTTTGCTTGGGTTTTTTGTCATGCTGAGAAATGGCTTTCAGATGACAATAATGTTATATTTTTGCTTTTCACAGTAAATGGCAGTCCTGGTCTGTGCCAGGCCAATGAATAAAAGGGAATATTAATCCCTTAGCTCATTACTGTTCCTTTGTGTGCAAACCAAACTTATAGAAAACCTGAAATGTGCCTGTTTACTGCAAAAACTGTTTGAACAATTTAAGGCAATTGTACATACCCTTGATAGCAGTCTTCATGCCATGCAGAGTCAATACAGGATATTTCTGAGCACTGGTATTTTGTTTTAAAGAGGAAATTGATTGATGTAAAAATGTATTATTTTTTTCTAACTCAAGTCTTGTATTTTAAAATGACCTAATTTTCTTTTTTTTCTCCCTTTTGAAGCTTTTTATTAGAAGATGGTGAGAGCTTTGGGCAAGGACGAGATAGAAGTTCCCTCCTGGATGACACAACTGTGACTTTGTCTCTGTGCCAGCTCCGAAACGTAAGAAGAATATTGTGCACTTGTTCTTGTCTTCACTGTAGAAACATTTGTTTAAAGGGAATATGTAACAGCAGCTCCTACTGCTTTCCTTCAAATGACAGCGTTGTTGATTCTAAGAGAAGACCTCTTACTGTCTGAGTCAGATTCTGATTTATGTTAGTAGGTTGCTTTGTCTGCAAAAGCTTACTAAATATTATTTATCTCCTGTCCCTCCATCCCCTTCATGTGTCCCTTCCTTTCTCTATTTTTGTTACCTACTTTGTTCTGGTGAAGCCCAAATAGTTCTGTGGTACCTGATACTCTCCACTATTGCTAAATTAATTGGACAGTGTCATCTTGCATTCTTTAATTCCTCTCTGTAGGTGGCACACAAGAGCCAAACGAAAGATAAACTTGATTCAGTTACAGCTCCTGAAAGCCTTTGTACCAAGTTTCTAGTACTTAATTACTAATCTGAAATATATAGCTATTAAGCAACTAGTTCAAAAGATCACTTCAAACCATTTTGCCAGAATGCAGTAATAGAGTTTTCATCTTCAGTGGAAAAATCAACATAAGATAACTCATAATTTTTTGCATGATGTAATGATCAGTTGCAAGATTGACTGCATATATTACTGAAATGTGTTAATTGTTCATATCTCTGCACACGTAAAGCTTTACTGCTGTGGAATTAAAGATTTGTGCTGTGCTATTTGCAGCTTGCTTTTTATAGCAATGAGTGCGATTCTATCACAGTCATTTTATAAAGAGCTTTTCCATGTGATTACAGGGGTTAATACAGAAAGGAAGGTGACTCCTGAAGTCTTAATCTCTGCCATTGTTATCTTAATTTTAGTGTCAATGTGGCAAATACTGTGTAACCATAGTTCTTTGGTAGAACTTCGTATTACTTCACACAAATGCATGAAAACAGACCAAATAATTGGATTATTTTGTTGCTTGGTTGGTGGGATTTGGTGGGGGGACAAGCAGGGGAGGTTAAGAATATGCAACAGCTGTTTTGAACGTAGTATGCATTGCATCTCCTACTGTTGTTCCTACAAAAGGGATAGTTTAGGCTTTTTTAAAAACTTTTTAATCTGTAATTTTGAGTATCACTGCCTACTTCTATAAATGCAGCAACAAGTGAGTATATACTGAAGTTTGATTTTGGGGAAGATGCAAGCCTGAACCTTGCAGTGTTAGTTGAAATAAATTTTTGAACTTACGCATTTCTTCAAGCATGTTTTATAGAGGAGATCATAATACTTATGATCAAGAGGATAAGAATTGAATGAACTGAGAATGAACCGTACTGTCAATCCCAGGAGGCACAGGCAGTGTACCATATGACTTTAAGTTAGGGGTTGAACTGCAAAACAGAACACTGCAGGGAAGATGATATTAAACATTAATTTTGATTCATCAAAGATATCTTCAGGCAAAAGTCCATGTATGTTTGTCTGTTTACCTTTGCAGAGAGTGTCTATATTTCTGTGCAGCTTTCAGGTGCTGAGAGGAACTCAAATTTGAGTAACTCCTGAACTGATTAAAAATATAAAACCAACTTGTTCAGCTGATTTGCAGCTACTTGGATAGGAAGTCCATGTAGAAAAATGAGGAAAAGAAAAAGAACTATATAACAGAATTGAACTTTCCATTTAACTATCCATTTAATCCATGGCTCATAGAAATATGTTTTGTCTGTAAGCAAGTTTATGAATGAGATGAGTGTTATCTTCAGGCAGAACAACTTCCATCACCTCAAAAAGCCTTTATTAGCAAAAGTTTATAGTGTTCAAGGCTGTATGTTTCTTTGCTGATGGAGGAGTGAGCTAATGCTTAGGTCTCAAGGCAAGCTAGGAAGTTTGGCAAATAAATTGCTAATTGTTCTTTATTCCACTAAATATTTCCACTTGAATTCCAGGCAGCTTTCTGATAATAAATTATTTTTATTCTTCATTTCAGAGACTGAAAGATGTTGGTGGGGAAGCATTTTATCCATTGCTTGAGGATGAGTAAGTTTGTGTGTAAGTTTGTACATATATAAGGGCCCGAATTTTGAATTACTACTTTTATCTGAGTGGCACACTGCACAGCTAGACGCAACTGTCTTCCAAAAGCAAACTTAACATGTAGTTGTTTGGCTTTTATACTCAAGGACTGATAAACACTGTACTGGTGGACTTACGGCCCTGATACCAAACTGAGGATCCTAGCCCATTTCTCTGGTCTGGAAATCAACTGTTTGTGCTGAATATTCGAAAGTATCCATTTAAACTTGTTTATGACTCAGAAATGCATCACAGGATATTGATTTTTTTATCGTGATTTGTATTTCTTGCTGTTCACTGCTACTATCCTCTTGTTTCAGACAGTCAACTTTACCTCATTCAAGTAGTAGTAATGAGCTGTCTGCAGCTGCTAGTCTTCCTCTCATCATCCGGGAGAGGGACACAGAATACCAGCTAAATAGAATTGTCCTGTTTGACAGGCTGTTGAAGGTATGTAACCTTTCTGATGCTGGATAATTAGATTTGATCTGTTAATTTGAGGATTTTTAAAGGAGCAAGTAGTTGAAAAAGGGAGCAGAGATCAAGAGACCACAGTGGGAAAGGACATGAATGCATTAATGAGAAGGAATGGGTATTTTAACATCAAACAGTAGTCCTCCATCTAGGCCTTCCAGTTAGGAATTAAATTAACTTGTACAACTGCCATTCTCTGTTTAGGCTGACAGCATTTGAACTCTGGGGGAAAGACTATCCCCCAAACTGGGGATTTGAACTGGGATTTGAATTGTTTCAATTACTTGGTAACTTTTTTGTTTTGTTTTGTTTTGCTGTTAATTTCTTCCCTTTAAAGGCCTACCCATATAAGAAAAACCAAATTTGGAAAGAAGCCAGGGTTGACATCCCTCCTCTTCTGAGAGGCATAACCTGGGCTGCCCTGTTGGGTGTTGAGGTAAGGGTAATGGGAGGGCATTTGCAGAAGTTCCAGTACTTACTGAGGATGGAATGGGATAAGAATGGCATTTGAAAGGGAAAATGGAATGGATTTGAAGATTTATCAGGTAGAATTACTGTAATTTCAAACAAAATGAGTCATGAAATTGTGTGAATTAAGACGATGTTCGGACTTGCTTTTTGTTTCTTAATATTATTTGATTTCAGAGAATGTATGCAAACTTGACTGCCTTTAATTTTGATTATGGGATGGAAAAATACGACTTACAGAGTCAAATTTTACTAGCTTGTTTAAATACAATTGGTTATTGACAGGTTTTTTTCTTTTTTTTTGATTTTTAATATTTTTGACAAATGCAGTCAGCAATAGTTGGGCAAACCAGGATGAAACGTATCAAATGTATTTTTCTCACCAATGCACTTTCTCCAAAGACTAGAGAATAAATAGATGTAACCCTCTTGGACAAAGGACTAGAAAGGAATATCCCAGAAATTACAGCTCCTCACAGAGGTTGCTTGACTACCCAGCTCTTGCATCTACCCTGCTTGCAATTTGCACTAGTGCAGCAAAGAGGTTCTCATAGATAACACATCCAGGTTATTCAGGATATTTAGCTTCGGAGGTGATCTGCTGAGTGCTATATAATATGACAAAAAAAAAAAAAACCTGTAAAGGTAAATAGCAGTTATTGCTCAGGGTTGTGACATGTGTCTTGGGAGATGAGACAGTCCTCATGTTTCATAAGCTTACCATCTGTACAATGCAGATAATATTTCCCTGTCCCATAATATTAAGATGAACTTGTCAGCATGCCTGTCTTGGGATTCATGCAAGGACAGGCTACGTAAAATTAGTGTATATTGGATGTGTATAGCTGGATTTGGTGCCTTTACAGAGATGTTGCTGAAAGCCACTTCCTAGTGTCTTAGATAAGCATTGAATTTAAATTGAAGAGCATCTTTTAACTTCAAAATGGAAAACTGTAACAAGTATACAACGTTCTGCATAAGCAACTGAAAATCATTGAAGATCATACTGAGGAGGTCATAAAAAGGTTTGTATGTCCTGATAACAGAATAAAGATGCCTTTGTTTAAAATTCGGCTGTCAGAATTTTCTGTATTTAGGGAATATTTTTCAGGGGGAAAAAAAAAAAAAAGACCTAACAAAAACAGTCAACTTCTGTATGTCAGTGTGTACATTGTCATATGCATTTATTCTTCTTCCACATTTAGGGTGCCATACAAGCGAAATATGATGCCATTGATAAAGACACACCGATTCCTACAGATAGACAAGTAAGACTTCTGCTATTATCAAATAATGTCACTTGAAGTAATGCAAAGATCTTTTCCACGAGCCACAGATGTTTGCCTATTACAACAGATACGGCTGATAGTACTAAAATGGTTCCCTCTGTCCTCTAACCTTATTCATACTGTTGCAAGAATCTTGCAAAACAGAGAGGAATGGGTAGTTCAACTCAAGTTATAATATGTGGAAAGCTGAATTCTCTTTTACTTCAGGATCACTGTTTCTGTAACAGCAACAGAGTGTAGTGAACAATATGTACTGCTAAGTCCTGGTTTTAGCAAATGTTTGTTGTGCGTGTTGGACCTTATACCAGATAGTGCTGAGTACCCTGAGATCCTGTAAGGTGAGCTGTACTTCACAGAAATAGGTTCTTGAGCAGTTTGGTTCTCCAGGAAGTCTTGCCAGACATAAAAAGACATTACAAGCAACAGCTGTTCCTTTTGGCTGGGTGAAGAAAAATTTTACATCAAATTGGGTACAACATTCTGAGAACTCTGATTTGATAATCCTTTAGAGCAAAGGGATCGTAGCACCTGAAATGAGTCCAAAAGTTGGGTCAGGAAAAAAAACTATAGCTGTAATCTGCGTTCTGCCTTTTTCAAGGCATTTTAGAAACATGAATCTGGAAAAATAAAAAAAAAAAAAAATCTTTTTAATCTTGGACAGTGCCATTAGAGTCCCCTGTCCTCTTTCAGTTTTGATTTTGAGTGTGATAGAGGAAGCCAGTTGTGTTTATGATGGTGGTCTGACCTACATTCTTTGGCTCACTTCCACCTCTAGTGTTGCAAGATTCTTGTATTACTACCCACTTAGCCTGATTTCTCTTTATATTATATGCTTGGTTGTGATGCAGATTGAAGTTGATATTCCTCGTTGCCATCAGTATGATGAATTGCTGTCATCACCAGAGGGTCATGCGAAGTTTAGACGTGTATTGAAGGCCTGGGTCGTTTCCCATCCTGATTTGGTGTACTGGCAAGGTCAGATAATTAACTGGAAAGCTATGACTGACTTAAAAATACCTCCACCTTTTTCCCTACCCCCAATGTAAGCTTTCTTTTGAGCACTTTCCTTTCTGTTTCTTTTGAAGACAGAATCTGTGGGTTATTACAAATTTAGATCCTAATGATTTCTATTTAATTTGTAATGAAAAATCGCCTCATTCTTTCTTTTTTTCTTTGTTTCAGTCACTTAAACAAAAAGTCTGTTGCTTATTGTTCAGCTTTAAGGTAAAACTGCTGAAGTTACTGAGCAAGTTCTTGGGATGGTAAATTGCATTTCTTGGAAGCATTGGCAGAATAATTAATTCAGCATTACAGTTCAACATCTTCTTTAATGCATTGATTTCATGGTTGTTTTCAGCTTTACATGTGAAACCTGATGATGCAGAATTATAATCCATATCAAGAATGCAAATTTATTTTGTGCATTGTTATAAATGAGCTCTTTATGCTGTTTCTTTGTGGCTCTTCTCTCTTTAGGTCTTGACTCTCTTTGTGCACCATTTCTGTACTTGAATTTTAACAATGAAGGTGAGTACCTTTCTCTGTTGCGGGTGTAGGGGAAGCATAATCTGTTATCTCTATCTAGTTGTAGACAGATATATGTGCACCCACTTATAGATGGAAGCTTTCTGTAGCTACAAAGGAATTTCAAGGTTCCTGTT
Organism: Nestor notabilis; assembly: GCF_000696875.1. NCBI lineage: Eukaryota > Metazoa > Chordata > Aves > Psittaciformes > Psittacidae > Nestor > Nestor notabilis. Next base: position 112,661 of record NW_009938281.1, on the reverse strand, counting down.
GCCACAAGTCAAAAGAAACAGTTGAGTTTTTTGAAAAGTGTACGTGGGGAGCTACTCTTCAAGCAGGGGTTCAAACCCTGCATCTATTGAATACAATAACGAATACATAATTCATAATTGTTGAGTAGAATAATGAATATATAATAAAAAGCACAAATAACTTTGATTATAGAAAAACAAGAAATGCTTCTCTAGTAGGTGTCTTTTTCAGTGAAGGTGTAGTTCAACCTTGTTTAACGTGTGTGTAATGTCTAACCTAACTGTTAACCTCTCCAGACTAGCTTTATTCAGAAAAGCTGATGGTTGTTTTAAATGTCTAAAAGCTTATCAGACCACCTTTGGATATGTGGCCTTTATCATCTTAGAATGTGATTTGTTCAGAATAGGTTAGTCCAATCTTCTACTCTCTTGCACTTGGCTTTCTTTATGTAAGGCCTGTGTGTGGGAAAAGTAGTTTTTTAGGACAATGATTCCTATTACGGCCACTGTGCATACAGTCGTTTTTGGTGTATAGGTTGATTTAAGGATTTATGCTTACTACCTGCTCAATAATGAACTTCTAGGTATACTTACGTTTCTACCTCTGAAGTTGCATTTATTTTTCTAATTCTTTCAGCTCTAGCATATGCCTGCATGTCTGCTTTTATCCCCAAATATTTGTATAACTTCTTTTTGAAGGATAATTCTCATGTTATTCAAGGTAAGTCTGTCCCTTAATTTTTTTTATTTTTTTTTTTTTTAAGAGAAGTAGAATTATTTCTGGATTATAAATGTACTTTTTCAAGTGGTTGCAAAACTGGAACACAATTAGAATCACGCTGTAGAAATACCCACCTATTTATTTCAAAAGGTTTATTTTAGATAAGTAAGAACAACAGCTGTGCAAGAAAAATAGAATCAAAATAAGTGGGTAAAGATTAGGGAGGAGAAAAAAACCCAAATGCTCTGTGTAAGCTTTTTGAAAAGCCATTAATAGTTTAAAAAGTGATAATGAATGCTTTTAATTGAAAGCCATTAAAAGTATGTATTGAATACTGGGTTCCAGCATGGCTTCCTGTCCTGATATTTCTTTTAAAGAAATTCTTTTGTATATAACTTGTGAAAGTCCTCAACTTAGAAACAGTGTCTATAATTTTTTTTCTTCAAAAAACAACGTGAGATTAAGAACTGATCAACACCATATAGTTAGACATAAAAGCAGTTATGTACTGGATAATAGGGAGAGAGCTAACATAAGGAGAGAACACAGTGATTAAGGGAGACTGAGTATGAAGTGTTATGAACTGAATAAGTAAAATAACAGTTTGGAAAAACTATTCAGAACTTATTTGCATCTTTTTGTCTGTAAAGAAAGAGTGCTTGCTGGATAAAAAGGGGCAGTAAAGGTCTAAAGATGAACAGAGTAACTGTATTATATCAGATGCTCCTGTGGAGACAGCCTCTTTAGACTTCAAGACTAATAGCTTGATAAAGTCTTTTCTCAAAGGAGTATATTCTTTCATAAAATAATACTTTTGCTCTCTAAGAGTTCCCTGATGTTATCCCTAAGGGGCTTTTTAAAAATATGTATTAGCCAAAGTTAGAAATACAGGTCACTAGGATCCTGTGAAA
>NW_009938281.1:100550-111019 GCF_000696875.1 Nestor notabilis | reverse complement strand
ATTCCTGAGTTCCTGTGCAACGTCTGGCATCATCAGAGTCTCAGGGAGACGGTTTAGGATTCATTCAGTATTCTGATTTAATCCTCTTGGGGCTTGTATGCCAAATGCCAATGTGTAAATGGCAGTTTTAAGTGAACATTCTATGTAATTTCCCTGCTTTTTTGGGTTTGAAGAAAGTGTTAAGAATGTGTCATTTAACTGCCTACTGCAATTTTAGCTGCTTAGCTTCTTTGTGTCTTCCATGTAGGGGTGGACAGGAAGAATCTTTTGCACTGCAGAGTGCAATATACCTAATTTCTGAACGTGTCCTATATTATGAAGACAGGTGTTTTTTCTAAGCTTATCAGATACATTTCCTCACATGAAATAGGAAACAAGCAGTTAAAGGGGTTTGGGTATGGAATGCCTAATTATGTAAAACAAAAAAATCATATAATGAAATTCCAGCCAAAAGCATTTGGCTGGACACGAGTGGTACATTTTTGTGAAGATTTGTGTGTTTTTAAAAACTCTTAATTAACCATGTAATCCCATACTCTAATTATATTTCATGAGACTGGCTAGTCAAATAAAGATGGTATTTATCAACCTGTATTATACCTGTAGAGAAGCATCATGGGCACGAATCTTCGTTGTTAAAATAAATGTGCTTCAGAGAAGCTAATAGTGAAATTATTTTCATCAACATGTGGCTGCATGTGTAGGGTTATGTAGAATTACTGGTTTGCTGTACCCTACTTGTGATTATTGGCTGTTTCATGAAATAAAACTGATGTGAAATGCACTTTATAAAAATGATTAATAATGTATTACTAATACATTATGATTAATGTATTAATGATTAATAATGTATTCCTTAATAATCCATTTAAGGCATGGATTCAGTTATCTCCCTAACTTGTATGCATGTGAATAAGTTTGGCTTGAAACTGAGAAAACATGATATGTGAGTAGCTCCAAAGCAGTCTCACCTTGGTGACACAAAACTTGGTATGGGTCTGTTTACCCATTTACCTGCTCATCTGAGTGCTGCCAGAGCATCTATGGTGTGAGAGAGGTGCAGTGCCAGAGGGGAGAGGCTGGCATTCATAAGATGCCAGAAACTTCTTAAGAGGTTTGTCATTGCAGCTTGAAGTGAAAGTTGTGAAATTTCTGAAGGAGGCTCAAGAGATCTTAATTTTTATTGTAACTTACCTTGGAAAATTAGGCATCCTTTCAAGTATAATTGGCAATAGGGCTGTGGCTTGTTTCCCTTGTGCTCTTATGAGAGCATTGTTGATTAGTCCTCATGAGGCAGAATCAGCTTTTAAAATTTCTGGTCCATACAGAATTATTTTACAGAGTGAGCGTTCTTAACTTGCCGTCTTAACCTGAAAAGAGCTACCTTGAGTATAGATAATGAAGATTTGAGTAAGATAGGAATCTGTAAACAACTGAATGTTTAGACCCATTTCTATTCTTAGAGGTGTCTAAGCAGGGAATTATCCCAGCAGAACCACTTCTGTGCTTCTTAGCAGTGGAATTGGAGTTTGATTTTTGTCCCTTCAAGGATGAAGACAAATTGAGAAATAGGGAGTTACTTGGTCTCCCCAAGAGAGACAGTAGTAGGCATCTAGTCCTTACAGTAGACTTTTAAAAAAACAATGGCAATTCTGGATGGTTAATTTGTGGAGCTGTGTGGACTTAATGTTTGGGGTCTTATATTTGGGGCATGCACTGAGATGTCAGCATATTCTGACATGGAAGGAGGGTTCACATTCTTTGTCTCTCTTCTCCCCCTCAACTAGCTGTCTGGGCCCTCATTACTCTCTTCTTGGGAGCATGGAGGAAAAGGAATTACCATCTGTTACAGATTACAATGTTATTGCTTCTTCATTTTCCTTCTGACAAAACTTACGACAGCATGGACAAAACTGGAAGAGGGGCAGAACAGAAAGAGAGAAATCTGTCAATGTCTGTGTTCTGCTGTCTGCTTCTCTTCCAAGTAAAAGCAAGTGTTACTTAGACAACTTAATTAAATTGTATCCGTCAGCCTAATGTGCCATGCTGAAGATGTAATACATCTTTTACAATAAATATTTCTTCTTATCTTTTCCAAAAAATACAAATCAAGCTGTTACTGGTCATGGAAATGGTTACCTTAAAGCCCCATTGCCTTAAACTTCCAGATTACAAAATTTAACTTTGTAGAAAAGAAACCATATAGAATATAATTTAAAGAGTACAAACTTTGTCTATCATTAAAACAATTTGGAGATTTAAAATCTTTGGAACAGTCCTGTTCTGATTTGCTTCCATCAGTATCTTGTGGCTCATAGACATATAACTTTGCATGTTGAACGAACAGCACAACCTGAGTGTGAACCAAGTAAACTTGTTGAAAATCCAGATTGCGAAGTACTAAGGAAGAAAAATGAAACAATTTCTTCCTCTGTATTGAATATAATGCTGACAAGGACAGCAGTAGTGGTATTCACTTGCTGTTTTATTTTAGATTGAAAAAAAAATTTTAAAAAATAACGTTACTCCTTTTCTGCAGCTCATATGTGAGTTAACAGCATGTGGTGGCTCGTGTTTTTGTCAATGATCTTGGATTTGCTTGTTTTTTCAGAATACCTGACAGTGTTTTCCCAGATGATTGCATTCCATGATCCAGAGCTGAGTAACCACCTAAATGAAATTGGTTTTATTCCAGATGTAAGTGCTAAGCATTCTTATAAGTATTGTTCAAAGAAAGTAAAAAATGGAAAATGAGGGAAAATTGGAGGAGATGCCTTTCCAGACTATTTCAGTAACAGTTTGACATAAGTGAAACTTTCATATTAATGGACTTTTTGAGTATGCTGATAAAATGGTCAAGTTTTGATTGTTGTTTTACATACCTCAGTCCTTACTGTTCCATTGGCATGGTAAATACAAGAAAGTACTAGTAGTCAGTTATCACTTCAAGATTTATCCTGAAAGGTAGAATTTTATGTAATATAATTTTATTCATAAAGTGTGGATTAATGTATAAAAATTAATATGACCATAAATGACTAAAAGCTGAATTTCTGCAAACTAGTTAAAAGCCATTGGTTAACACAAAAGACACACATATTTGCAAATAATATAACAAATGTGCATAAGTGATGGTTAATCTGTAGGTATGTCATACTTTGGAAGATGCTTAGCAGTCATTTATTACAGTCTATCAGAAGCATTGGGCAAGTGCATAACTTTAAGTTTTATGCTTTCATTGGAAGAAGTCTGTAAGATAGAAGAAAATGAAAACAGAGAACTCAGCTAAAATGTTACAGAGGGAGGGGTAAGTTGGAAAAGGCAAAGGAAGGCTTTCTTTAAAGGCTTACTTTTAGCTATCACCGCAAATAGTGAAGCTTTCCTCCTTTGTTTAGATGGGTATATATAGTCCAGAAAGCCAAGATAACACTATAAAAACGTTTGTCAATCTACTATAGCATCATTGAAGTTTGATTGATGCTTCTGAAAAGCAGATTTAGGCAAGGCTACAGAGAGAATATTTTTAATTGATACTGTCTATAACATGTTTGACACTTAGAAATTTGGTATTAACAAGAAGAGATGATGACTAAGAGGTCAAAATGGGAGAAGGGAATTGAAGTCAAGTGATGCTGATGTAGAAATATAAATTTTGTAAGAAATTTATATGCATTTCTTCTGTAAGCAGTATAAAGTCTTATGTTTATTAGGAAATAATTTGAGTTGAAGCTGCAAGGCTAAGCCTCTGAAAGTCATTTGTTGTACATATTCACCAGTTCCTGGGTGAATATGTGTGTATCTTCGGGACTGGCAGATACTCATTATCATTGTTTACAAAGATTGTAGTGGAAAAGCAGATACATGCTTTCATTTGTAGAGTTGTTTTTAATGTAATAGTGTTGTTTATGAATGATACAAATTTAAAAGATACTGTGGCATTAAAATGAGCATAAGAGAAAGCCACTGTATTGCATTATAAAGAGAGATGTTTGAGAAGACCATATGTATTGCTGATAGCCCACATCTGAAGAGGGTAGGTGGGAGGAAACGAAGGAAAGGTGGAAAGAAGGGAGAACATTGATATGTAGAAAGTCTAAATATTTTGGGGGTTGAAGAGCATGGTTTAAATTCCTGATGGAGAATCAGTTTTGCAGCATCACTATGTAAATGCGCTTGATTTGTTTTGTAAAGGCTGTGGATGACCAAAGCAATTCGTCTGTGTATTTTGTCCAGGATACCAGTTCCAACTGTAATTTCCCTGACCATCTTACAGGTTCCCGTTTTCACTACTAACCTACATGAGAGCTCTGTGGCAACCTCTCTTGGGTGTTAACTTGACCTTTCAGCAGCTCCTAATGTCTCCTTATACATTTAAAATTCTCCACTGAAAACCTCCAAGGTGCAAGTCAGATGGAATAGTTTAAAATCACATGTATTTTTGTATTTTAGGTTTTGTGTTGTGCTAGTTGATGGACAATAGATAGTGAAATGTGAGATTAAAATGTCTCTAAGTGTTAAAGTCTAGAGATGATTAGGTAATGTACTAAATAATTACAAAACAGAGGTGTATTTAAAAAAACAATTTTCATTGAATGCAAATGATAGTTCTTAAATGAACACTAGCCTCTGAAGAGAGGTTGTCCTTTCTAAATCGTCTTTTTTGTTTTTAACAAGTAAGAGTTGTTCTGCCTTTTAGATTAGTGAGAAGTGATTTTTGTACCTGTAACAAGATAGCACAGGATCCATCAAGGTGAAGATATGCACTGTAGTAATGAGATCTGAACCAGAGTTTTGTGCTTGAGTACTAACCCTATCAAAGTAAACCCTGATTAGCGTTTCATCATTGAAGCGCAGGCTCTGCTGCAGGAAAGATTGTGTTTCCTGGCACCCTTCTCATTTGCTTCAGGTCACGTAGCTCTCAGAATATTGAACATTGCTGAAGCTTGAACAGCTGATGCAAGGCCTGGATTAAGTACATTGCTATGGCTATGTGATTTACATGTAAATAGAGGGATACATATGGTGACTCTTACAGTTCTTTGCTCACTTTCCTAAAGTTTATAATCTCTCCCTCTTCTCCCCCCACATAATGCTTTAGAACTCATTCTGTATTTCACTGAATAATAACATCAACAGCAGACAATTTTGAACTGAAGAAAAACAAGGAAGTGTGCTACATTACTAAAATGGTAACTGTAGTTATGAATTAATCTGAAGAGCTTTCAGCTGCGAATTATGGAAGCTAGACACAGCTGTCAGGTGGCCGTGAACAGAGATGACAAAGTCTGGCTGCAATTACTAATAACATTGTGCTGGAGCCGCTGTCATTGGTTAGATACCCTAGCTTGGTTTCGGCGATATGCAGGAGGCGTTAGTAATAAGTCTTCATCTGAGAATTAAAAATTGAAGTACTTTATCTCTGTTTGTTCTGTTAACCAATTACCTAGTGGTGAATCTTGGGGAGAAATTTCTTGCTGGTGGATTTATCTTGTGAGGAACGTGGTCATTCTTCAAATTTTGTTTGTGTAGCTGCATATAGGTGGGTAGAATCTTAATACTAAAAATTGAACTGAAATTACATTCTCTTTGCATCCCCAGTCATCAAAACATTTTTGCACCTTTCCGTAGCATTTAAACTTATGACTAATTGTCTAGGCACCATATAGGCTTGAAGCTACGTATGTGTGTATGTATTTTGAAGACAGAACGTAAAGGTGCAAGATCAAGGATTTATAGAATAGACTATTGCAGTTGGAAGGGACCTACAATGATAATCTAGTCCAACTGCCTGACTAATCAGGGCCAACCAAGTTAAAGCATGTTGTTAAGGGCATTGTCCAAATGCCTCTTAAATACTGACAGGCTTGGGGCATCAACCAACTCTCTAGGAAGCCTGTTCCAGTGTCTGACCACCCTCTCAGTAAAGAAATGCTTCTTAATGTTCAGTCTAAATGTCTCCTGGTGCAGCTTTGAACCATTCCTACATGTCCTATCACTGTATACCAGGGAGAAGAGATCACCTCCCTCTCCACTTCCCCTCTTCAAGAAACTGTAGAGAGCAAAACCATTTTTTTCTTAACAAACGAAAATTGAAACAAAAAGCCGTAGCTGGGAGGCAGCCTTGTTAGGACAATTCCAGCTTATTGTTGGGCAACATTGTTCCACACATGCATCAATCAGGCAAAACAAAACAACAACAACCAAACAAAAAACCTAAAAATAAAAAACAAAACCCCAAACCTACCTCAAACAAATAAACCCCAGTGACTTCATAGACAGAAAATCTTGTTCCTCCTGGAGCAAAGGAGCTAGTCACTGCTGAAGGTGGAATACTTGCCCACGTTGCCATTGTTTGTGGTAGTTCCTATATTCCTGTAAGTGTGACTTCAGCATTAAGAAGGAAAAGCTCCAACATAAAAAAGTCTTGAGCACTGAAAACAGTGTGAAACACATGCTTTACCATGTATTAGGGGTTTTGTTATCCATCTATAAATTATTTTTATAATGGTGAAGACTTGACAGTTTACCAATTTAAAATAACACACTGCACTGAATGACAGATGGTCAGGAGAGGATTCTTCTATGAAAGACTGTAAGAATAATGATTACTCCTATTGTGTTTGTTATCTTTAAAACTGTAGGTATTTAACCCTGATCTCAGCTGTATAATCCTCTGAGGTGTAGAAGGTGAACTTTGTCTTAGAGATTTTTCAATTTTCTTAAAGGTTTTTGGTAAACTCAGGTGTTACATACATGCATAAGACACAAGAACTTCTGAAGAATGTGGGCATTGTTGATGTTTTGAAAACTCAAACCTTCAATTTTAAATAATTAATTTTCATCATCCTGCAGACAGGTACATATCTTCACTGTAGCTGTCTTATAATGTTCGTAAGGTACACTTGAATCATACAGGACAGCCACTTAATTCTTACAGGCTTTTCACAGAACAAGAAGCTTGTGTGTGCCTTTTAATACTCCCTACCATCCCCAACAACAAACATTAACACTCATTTTCACCTTGCTATTTCTTCTGAAATATCTTTAGAACCAAAATCCCATGAGCCTAATTTTCTTTAGAACTATCTTTGCAACTGAAATCTCAATCTGCTGTAGACACAAGTGTGTAAAGCTCTCATCTTCTGGAAAAACGGTCAAATAATGAAACAATCTGGACAGTAATAGCAGGGAATTAATGAAATCCTCATGGAAAAGGCTTTCATCAAGGTTTGAACCAGTATCTGTAAGAGCTTTGAATGTCTAAATGAGTGATGCACTCTTTTCAAAATATGCTCATCTAACTATGGGAAAGTAAAGCATTTTCACCCTGTCGAAAAACAACGAAATGCGTCTCCAAGGTCAGGTACTGATCAGAATTTGTTATAGCAGATCCCTGTTGGAAAAGAAGCTTTAGATAGGAAAAATAAGACAGGGAAAGATGGAGAAGGAAACCAAGCCTAAGGACAAATGTAACTAAAGAAACCCCTGTGGATTTATTCAGATTGTTTGATTGGGAACTTATGTTAGGGGACTTCTGTCTTCTTCATGTATTAGAAATATCAAAAAAAGAGCTTGAATTTTACTAGCAAAGCAAAATGATAGTTACGGCATTGCTGATCTCAAGTTCACTCTAAAAAAAATTAAGTATTAGTTTTTTACAGGCTCTTATTTTAATGTGACTTATTCTCAGGCTGTTCCAGGAGTTCAAACGCTACTTATGATTAAACATTAGGTATGCTTCCCAGCTACGGAGAGTTAAGTGTCAGTAAAACCTACAACCCCATTATGTTTCAGCGTTCTGTAGTGAGAGGTTGTAAACTTCCTCGTTAGAAGCATGGCCCAATGCTGTTCCAGCCAGTGGTTGCTAGAGGGCAGCATTTACTAATAATATGTTAAAAGTGTAGTCACTTCACTAATACTTCACTAATACTTTGTTAGCTTATTTATTTAAGGGCTTCAAGTCAGTGCAGTTCTTTTTGTTTGTGTTTTTCAATTTGACTTGTATGGTGGAATAATATGACCATTGTTGTGGCTTTTCTTTGCTTGCTTATTAGTAGTAATCATAACCTCTTCAGGTTTACCAAGACTTCCTTGTCTTAGAACATTATGAAAATGAGATGGAAAAATCCCTTCAATAAAAACTTGCCTAATGCTTTCTACTTAAATAGTTTGACCTATATTTTTATGTCACTGTTGATAAGTTTGGTGATGATGGTTTAGAGCAAAGTGATGCTTTGCCTTGTGGTTACCTTTTAATAATCTGCTTAATGTTTCAAATTTTGTTTATTTTCTTGTATACTTCTATGCTGATGCATAAAAGATAGAGGTGTTTGTGAAATTAGGAGAAAATGTGGATCTGCTTTGGTTAAACATATTAATCAAATGTATGAAAAGGAGGATATAGTTGTTTTTAAATACCAAGGAAGTAATATAGTTAAAAATTACTTCCGCATAACATGTACCTCCAAGCAAAGAGGAGCCTCAGGCTTTTAGGAGTGCTTGATTTTCTACTGCAAACAGGTAAACAGGTATTGGCTGATCATAACCAGTGTAGGAGGTATTTCAGGGAACAGGGTATGTTGTTATTGAGCAGAGAGCCATCTATTGAAGGCATGCAAAGATATACTTGGTGAAATAGTATGAACGTATTAGAAGATGAAAACACTAATAGAAATATCACCATTTTCATTGGGTTTAAGGGGGTTTGAACCGTTAAAATCAATTGGCTGGTTGGAGGCCAAGCTTTATAAAAGCCTCCTGAATACTGAAAGTGATGAACAGTCTGGTTATCACAACTTTTTTAGTTTTATGGACAGTATGGTTCAGATATTATTAGATGCTCAGATGAAGACATAGAAATAAAACTTAGAGCTGTTCTGAAGAGCTTTTCAGCAAATGTGTGCATCGTTTGGCCAGTGCCATAACCCAGTTAAGGGTTTATGGAATAAATAGTAATTTATTAACATAATATCAATTAGGCTTTCTCTTCTCATTTGCTTGCTTCCAGGGAAAGTTCAATTGGAGAACTAATTTGCACTTTATGAGCTAAAAAGTAATATATTAAGCTTTATGCCTAACTGTAAATCTTCAGAAGTGGAAAACAGCACGAGCCATGCAACCGAGTAAAATTTAACAATGATCATCTCGCTCTTGCATCCCTAATTTGTGGTGACTTTCTATGCAGTTCAGTGTTTCAAGGAAATAGATTCTGTTGCCTTCAATGTGCTAAGTACTTAATTGAAAATTGAGAAACTCTTAAGATAACATAAATGCTTAGTTTTTCTAATACATACTGATTTTTTCTCTATATGATATTACGAGAATGAAAGTTGGCAGAAACTAAAGGTTTTCTGTAGCCATTGCAGCAGCACAAGTTCTTAAGACAGTCTTATAGTAGTATAAGTGCTGAAGCAGCCTCAAATCAGATGACACCTGCCTTTAAAGGTCACAGTATAACAACATGAATACTTTAGGTGTTAGTAACTGGCACTATATGCTTCTGAGAATGAAACTGTTCTTGCTGTTCAATGCCGAGTATACTTTTTAATAAATACCAACATAGGAGGAAAAGGTAGATATGGCTAATTTTTCTGTTGGAAATTGTGATTTGCACTTTTAATTATTTATATAGAACCAGGGATTTTTTTCCATAGTCAAAAAGATATATGGAATCAAGTTGGTTTATGCTTATTACCACTTAGCAGTATATATATGTAAGGTGAGAACAGTTACAGTGTTATAGAGCAAGTTTCTGAGTTCTTTAAGACTTCAGAGGTTATTTTTTGCAAACATAAGCCTAGTGAGGGTGATGGGTTTTGTTATTGTTTTTGGTACAGTATCACAAACTAATAACTGGAAAGAAATGCAAATGGGAACTTGGGGGAGGAAGGAGCATCTCGGAGGGGCTAAAAGTTGTGTGATAGTTGTTCTGCCACTCTTGTTATTTCCTATTTTAGATACATTTATGCCAAGTTAGGCAATTTTTAATGTAATAGATAACTGTCACAGGTAACTTCAACTCTTAAACCATTTTTTTGTTCTCTTCCCTCATCACCACCTTTTGCAGCTTTATGCTATTCCTTGGTTTCTTACAATGTTCACACGTGAGTATGCACTGTTTTTCTCTGATGAAATGTTCCTAATTTCTTTAGCACAATTTCTCATATTTTCAGCTAACATCCTCCTAATTGGTGGGGTGTGTCTATCATTTACTAGGTCACTTATAATTTGCAAGCATGTGTTGTGGTTTGAGTCTCAACAGTGCCTCACATACTTTGTGCTATGATTTTACAATAATTAGCGCTTTTTTTTCCTTTTTTTTTTTTAATTGAGTTTGAACTGGATTATTTTACCCTTGCAGGATTTAGGGAGTGTGCAAAGGAAGCTGTTATCTACTGGAAAAAAGATACAATTATAGTTTATAAACAAAACCAAACCTCACCAGCTTCCCCTGCCCTCACCTGAATAAT
>NW_009938281.1:93926-100519 GCF_000696875.1 Nestor notabilis | reverse complement strand
GAGTGTAACTTTGATTTTGAAGATCAGTGAAACAAGGGTTTTTTTCATTGCCCTTTGACACATTGTCATTTTACTAGCACTAGTTTACTATGATATTTGTGCATGTATGTTAGGAACTAAAACAGCTTTCTAATTTGGTGAGCTTTTAATGAAAGAGGACAAAGTTAATACAGCAGGTCTAGAAAGAAATTAAAAACCTTCTTTCCTCAAAGATCTCTGTGATTACTTTTTTTTTTTTAATGTTATGTCAAGATTGGCAGACTTTGAATTAAAAAAAAATAAATTGGCAGCTCTGAAAAGAGCTGATGGATTATTTCTCTGATGAAATATCAAAGATTTAATGTGAGATACTTGATTGCAGTTTCTGAAGATACTGACTGTAAAGCACTGGTTCTTGCAGTTGTCCATTCTTTTATAAGAACTTTCATAAATATCACTACCTTTGGAAAACCAAGGAGATGGTTTCTTTGGCAGTGAATTGCAATAGAACGTTAGGACTATTTTACTGGAAGATGACTTCTTTTAGGAGAGCCAACTTCAGCTTTATATGTAAAATGTCACTTCTTTTTATTGGCCTTTCTCCTTGTCTTTCCTTTATTCTGCCAATTTTTGCTGTGTTTTGCTCATTTTCTTGTTTAATTTTAAGTAGTTGAGCTTATTAGTTAACTCATTAATGTCTTCATACTCTTCGAAAAACTGATATGCATGCCCTAATACATAGTTGTACTGTGCCAAAAGAAAAATAAATTGCCTAATTTTGTGTGTTTGAAATATGAAAACCTGCACATTTCTAAATATTTAATAATGAAAGAAGACACCAATGATTTCCAGAATAATCAAACTGCATATGAAGACAAACCTGTTTCTGAACAGGCTGAGTCTTTTTTGCTGCCAAATAAAAAGGAAATAACCCTAAGAGAGGAAAAATTCCATAGATTGTATGTGTATATGTTTTTATCAATTTATATGCCTATAGCTCTTTCTTTTTTTTTATTGTGCTTGTTCATCATGCAGATGTCTTTCCTTTGCACAAAATTTTTCACTTGTGGGATACATTACTGCTTGGAAATTCCTCTTTCCCGTTCTGTATTGGAGTTGCAATACTTCAACAGCTGAGAGATCGTCTTCTGGCTAATGGGTTCAATGAATGCATTCTTCTTTTTTCGGACTTGCCAGGTACAGAAAAAATATTTCTTCTCTCTTCCTCTGTCCTCCCCAGTGTGTTGCTGAAGAAAGTAGGTGCTTGCATGTGAATATATACTACAAATCTTGTATGTGTTTGGAAATTACGGTGGATTTAGGCAACTCGCTGTCAGAGTATGTAGGTCTTAACTACAGCTTGATGAAATCGGAAGTCTTTTTGCTGTACCAGCAAGAATTGGGTGAGCTTGTTACTATTTCCAGGTGTAGGTAGGTATACTTTCTTGGGAAATTTAGAACAATATTGAATAATTCCTAAGCAACTGTTTGTAGACATGCTATATATAGAAACAATCCAGTTGATGGGGATTTCTTAGTGAAAAAAAATCAGTGCTGTTCTGTACAATGCTTTTCCACGTTGGTGCTGGTACTAGCCTATTTTACTTTCAAAAATGATTAAACTTTTGCTGTCGATGCAATTTAATGTAAAACGATTAGGGAAAGTGGTATAGAAGTCATTGGAATTGCTCTGTGTTAAATCAGTTTCCATTTGAAATGCAAAGCTTTCAGAAGAACCCTAAAAAAAAAAACCAAACCTCAATGAGAGAATCAAGTTTGTAAGAGCATTTAAGTTTTAAAGGTCTTAAGTGTGGCAGTCTCCACAACTGCAGAGTTTACAGAGGGTAGCAGTAGTCTAGGATATGGCAGCAAGCAGGCTGAAGCTAAGTTCATAGGTGCGTGAATCAGTCACTCAAGAATTAAGTGAGTTGTCAGAGAGGAAGCTCTGCGATTTCTCTAAATATTACTGTCACAAATTCTGTCTCTCACTGTATATCCTTGAACATGCGTCCAGATTTCAAAATCTTGCTTTATTGCTACCTTTCAGTTCAGTATGTAACAATGCAATTGCTACTGTATTTTTGAATTTATAGGAAATTAATTAGGCCATTCCTTATGGTGTGGGATTTTTCAGTTTCAGTCTATATGCTTAGTCATTTCAAATGTTCTTATTAAATTTAGCTGGATATTTTCAGATGGTCCAAAAGGTGGGAGCTAAACTGAAAGATTGTCTCTCTTCTCCTTTCCTCCCCCCCCCATCTATTAGCTGCATGTCTTAGTTAAATATAGATTCCTTAATATTTAATTTATTTTCTTGCCTGCGGTAGTTTCACCCTATTTTTCTTTTTTCTTTGAGTGGTTCTAAATCATATATTCCAATTTATCTTGAACCTGCTGGTATACTGGCAGTTGAAGTACATTATGCTGAGGTTGTGTAAGAATACATTGGTTCTCATAATACATGACTGTTTATACAATAATTAAATCACTAAAATCTGTAGGTTTATAATGTGCATGCTTTCTGCTGATTATGACAGCTTTGCTGATACTCTGGTAGGAAATGCTTTGGTAGAATGGTATTTCTGAAAAGATTATTTTAATGTTGGTGATGTCTACAGTATTTTGGATGTCGATAGTGGTACAGTTGAATACTGTGAGATTAATTCAAAGCATATCATAAACCAACTACTAGGGGAAAAAAAGAATCGGGATGGGAGACAATCCTAGTGTGACTTAAAAGATAAATGTTATCGGACTAGCTGAGGCTTCTGGAATCAGTAACTTCTTTGAACATACAATTATGATAGCTTGTACCTTCTCTTTCTGACCTTCTCTTATTTCTGCTTAAGGGGTATTGACTTTATGTCACCTACGTCTTCCAAATGGGATTTCTGTTATTTTGGTTAAAATAAATTGTGTGCCATGTCTAAGAATTTTTCTGAAAGTAATTTATAAACAACCTTCACCTGAAACTGGGTCACCCTGAGGAAGAGATTATGTTCTTCAAAACATCTGTGATAATTTCAATCCAAAATCAATTGTTGCTCAACAATCTGAAACTCCTGCGGTTTTTAAGCTTTCTGTGCACTGGAATGGCTTATCTCAGGCTGCCAGTGAAAGTGACTTGCTTTCCAGACTGATATGGCTATTTTACTGCAATCATAAAACTTTGTGGAACACTTTAAGATTTCTTGTTTTTGCAGTACTTATTTCTAAAAATGTATATTTAAAGTTTTGTTAAAAATAAAAAACCAAGACCAGAAACAAAACAAAAACCAAACAAACAAAAAAACCAACCCACTGCTTTATTTCCATTTCAGTAGAAACGCATGTAACAAAGTTTCAATTACTGTTTAAAAAAAAATAATGATGTGAAGAAAAAGAAGGGCACAGTGCCATTATTGATTACTTAAATAGAATTAGATTGTTTAGGAAATTACTACCCCACGGTGGGTTGTTTTATTCTTTCATTTGTTCTTTCATAGGGTTTTTTTAGCTTGTGTCTAAGGAGCTTTGTTATGTATAAATTTGATTTAAACATATCAATACCAGAGAAGATTTAGGAGTTGTACTATTTGAGACAAACAAAACCAACCCTGGAGCTGTTGCTAATTCTTTATGTGTAGTTTTGAGATTTGGTAAACTTCATCTTGTTCAGGTGATGCAAGAGAGCAGTTGCAGGATGTGTTACCTTTGGTTTTCTTTTATCTAACACGTATTGGGAGAATGTGGCAGGAAAATGAGGATGATAAAACTGGCACTACTATGGTGTGGTCCTGAAGTACCAGCAACAGATGCAGGAGTCTGCTCTTAGACCAGTACTGACTTGTAGTAAGCCAGTTTGGATTTGTTTGCATCTTTGTGTATTAGCAAATTTGCAATCCAGAAGACACTTTGATGCATTGAGGGCTAGGTATATAGGTAGCTTTACTTTAAAACTTGCAGGTTTTCTTATAGCTTAATCTTTAGTATCTTGCTCTAAGTTTATGGATGATGTACATTATGCCACTCAAAAATTATGATTACTGATTACTGTAGCTGGATTTGATCACTAAGTTCCTTAGCCCCTGTACAAGTAGTACAGGCACCAGCACCTTTTGTTAGGAAACAAACCCAGGAAGAAAGCATCTGGATGTGTATACCTCTTTGCAAACAGTTGAAGGATCCCATAGACCACCTGACTCTCACCTGGAATGTGGTGCCATATACGGCCTGGTAGATAGATCTTCCTCCAGAGATCCATGCCAATACCATCACTGACATAGATTATCTGTGGGCTACAGAAGGCATAGGGCAGCTAACAAAAAGATGGGATAGATGCTATTAGAGAATAGGGAAACACTAAGCCTAGATGTGAGATAAAACATAGTTTCAAATAAGCCTTTTAGGTTAGTTCACATCATAAGCTGATCTTTTGTAACTTTGCTCTTCCACAGCTAGTCTTTCCAGAACTCTCATCTGAGGCTAAGGAAGCACTGTCTTTTGGCCTCAGATGAGAGTTCCAAAAAGACTAGCTATGGAAAAGCAATACAGTGCAACAGGGAGCAACAGTAAAATGCTTGAAGTGGAAAGCGTAGAAGATTCTACTTTGTAGGACATAAGCATGTAGCTTTAAGATGCAACATGTAGTCAAGGAGCTAGCTATGGCCAAACCACAAAAATAAACGATTCTCCAAGGAACTATAAAGTGGGAGAAACAATTTTATCTATTGCCATTGTAGTGACATGCCAAAATGCTGAGTCTCATGATGGCAAAAAGCAAATAAATAATTAGAAGGATTGCATCCAGCTCAGAAATGGACTAAACATTAAAAACTAGTGAAATTCTGCACTAAGATTGTATGGTGCAGTTTTGAATGATGTGTTTCTGCTGACAGCAGCAGAATTAGGCACGCATCAGAGAACTCTACTTCAGATACATGTCTGACCTTAGGTTGCTACCATTTTTCTTTGTTTTTTTTTCTTCCTGAAAATCCTTTGTCTGCCCACATCTGTGATTCATACGTTTTTATTGTGCCAGAATTTCTGGTGGTTCAGCTTCTAGTTAATTACGATTTAGTAGGAGGAAGAAATGGCAGTTGTCCACCTAGCCCCTGCTGTTTGTGGGTGTTTGGTGCCTGTTCCCATTTTTTCACCACTTCTTGAATGAAAGTGCAAGTTCTGAGATCAAAACGCTAACTTTGAAGAGACTGAAAGAGATACAGTGGGGCCTTCCATATGCCAGTGAGCATCAGAAAAGGTAATAGAGTGATTTGATTAGAGTTTGACTTTTTATCATACAGTTTTGAAAATGTCCTATTGCTCAGATGAGGGCTCTGAGGAATAAAAGTCATAATAGCTCTTCATTTAAAATGAAACCTTTTTTGTAACTTCAGCTGTGAAATTTTGACATGTGCCTTTGTGATAGCTTGCCCAAGTTCAAAACTGTTGTCGCTTGTGGAAGATGACACTGCAACAGGATTTACCATGGAGTAAGCAGAGCTGGACTACTTTCCCGAATTACAGTATAGCTGAAGAAAATCAGCAATTTGGTCTCTGTCACATGATGTACATGATAATGGCACTATAACTATGACATTAAAAATGGATTGGAAATAGAAAAAGGTATCAGAATTAAACACGAAATCATGTTTCCAGTTTTCTTTTCCTGGAAGATGTAGGTCAGACTGATATTTATAGAAACATCTTTTTCTGAACATAATCCTCATCTTTGCTGTGTTAGATGGTTTTCTGTAGAAACAGGTGTATTTCACCATGCAATTCCTGAAGATTATCGTTGCTAAATAAGGGCATTTATGAAGCATAAATTGAGGGTAGCTACTGTTAAGTGAGCTTTTTTCGTTTTTCCTTCCTTTCTCCTCTCCTTCCCCTTCTCACCCTCCAACCCCCCATTTGGTTTGTGTGTGTGTGTGTGTGTTTGTTTTGGTTTGGTTTTTATGGCTTACAGCCATTGGGTTGCGACCTGGCTTTGATACAGAAGCAGAGCAATTTGTTGAGAAATATGTGCTCACCAAGGCTGTTAGGTAGTGTCAAATTATGTAAGATTGATGTGATTTTACTTGAAGCTGTGAATTCTTTAATTATTCACGATTTCTACTTCTAGAGACATGAACAAAATGCAGTTCTATTTATAGATTCTATCCTCTTGAGACTAAAGAGAAATACTGTGGTGGGTGATACATTGAAGAAAATATACCAAAATCTGTTACTCATATTAGTGTTCTTGCTAGTCTGTAGTTGTCACTGGCAGAAGAAAATCAAATATCCTTTAGTAAAGGACTGTCTGTCTCAAGGATGGTATTTCATAAAAAGGGTAAAATGTGAGTTCATCAGTAGAACTTTCCTAGAACATCTCTTAAAATCGCTGATGCACAGCTTATGTCTCCTGTTCCTTGATATAGCCTATATGTACTCTTCATAGGGAAAGCAGACATGAGAGAATAAGATACCATCATTTCTAGGTGTGGAAAGATAGTCACACCACTTTCATCTGAGCTTTGCTCCAGGATGTGTCAATTTTTTTTCTCTCTTTACAAATGTGTAAATAAATATTTCCTTCCATTTTTTTTTCCTTTCCCCTTCATTAAAATTATGAGCATTACAACTGGTTCAGG
>NW_009938281.1:0-93895 GCF_000696875.1 Nestor notabilis | reverse complement strand
GACGAAAAAAGAGGGTGCGCTAGACACTGGGGCCTGGACCATCTTACTTTCGATATACTAACCGCTGCTTTTGGGCATTCAGGCTCAGCTGTTGCATGTACAACAAAACCAGCAATATCATCCAGAGGTAGTAAAGAATACTGACTGTGAAAACCAGGAGATTTTTTTTATTCCAAGATAGTGAAAGAATTGTAATGTGCTCTCAGACAAGGTAGCCTGTCAATGCAGCATTGAAATTTTGATCCTTATTACAGCCGTGCAACATGCACTCTGTCTGAAGACACAGTATATAGTTTGTTTCTTTGCTTCTGTATCTAGTAATTTTTCTAGCTAATGCAACTTCTGTACACCTTCTGCATTTCATAAAAAATAGGATGGCTCCTTGATTGACAGCACTTGTCCTCACAGCAGCTCTTTGAGGAGGCATACTTAGCATCCATGTCGAAAGAACAAAGACTTCTCTTGGGTTAGCTGAAGAGTTATAAATTCATGGCTGATATTTATGTTGCCTTTGAAATTTTGTCCCAAGATGCACTGAAAGGGATGCCGGTGTGTGTAAGTAAGAGCAAATCAGTATCCACAAAACAACGAAGTAACACTACTATCGTGTGATGTATGAAATAAATTATATAAAGAGAATAATTTTGCACTGACTTTTTTGTTTATAGTAACCTTCCAGCAATAACAGATACAGAGATCTTGGACAGAAGTGTCACTTCTTTTCTTAGATTTGTCTTTTTAAATATCTAGACTTAATGTATCTTTTTGTGTGTCATCAGAGAAGATGCTTCTCTGATGCATCTTCTTTGATGGCCTTCCACCACTCATTGTCTTCTGAGAGCAGGAGTGTTCTCTTCTGAGAACAGGAATCGGGAGATTGAAATGACTGACCTATTCAGCTTCCCAGCTTTTATAGTACAGAAGTTTTCTGGCCTATTTATGCGGCTGTGTGGTGAAAGCTGATGTTGCCTGGCAGGGTGGTAATAAAGTGTGATAGGGAGGTCAAACCGAGCCCATAAATCTGAGCTATTTGCAAAATGCAGAAGCAGTTTATTTTGGCCAGATTTCTTAACTGGTGTCCTGTTACCCAAGGAAAAGGCTCTGGAATTGATTAACTGTGCACAAAGACTTGGTCTGTGTATATTTTCATTAAGAAAGAATCATTTGTGTTAGGTTTTTCTCCATTACTTGCTTTCACTTGCTGTGAACAATGTATGTACGTCCAGTTTTGCTGTAAAACTAAAAAATTCTTTGCAGTTTTGTCAAAGGTGTATTGCCTTTAAACTGATGCTTTCTTTCTAACATCTCATTAAAGTGCAGTCTATTTCTCTCCTGTATCTGTAATTAATAGTAAAGACTATATATATGTAGCTTAAAAAGCACCTATGTTAGGCTGAGCCATCTTTTTCAGTTGAAGCTGATGACAGAGGAAGGTGGCAACTTAGTAGCGAATGATAAGTTAGCACAAACAGAGCAAAATTAACAACATCTTAGAGCAAGCACAAAGTTTAGTTCAGAAAAGGAATAAAACATTTCCATAGGTTTAATATTAGGCTGGAGCCATGGCAAACCCAGGATATTACTGTTAGATCACTTTCTATTTACTTCTTCACTCCCACCTTTTTCAATTCCTGTATTATTTGCATATTTAGAAATCCCGGGAAAAGTCTTCTGATGCCCAATAATGGAGGAATTAGATGGTGCCATGGAACTGTTTCTCATAAAGCCTGATTGCAGCCTGGCTGTGAAATACTTAAGCTTTGTTGAGCCAGAATTCCTAAAACCAATGTATTAAAATGGAACTTGTGATTTTTAGTTCCTAGATACTCAGGTACCGAGTTTGGATTTTGGAACGTGTTCTGCACTTTTTGAAAACCATACTGCTTAAAGACATACTAAATCTTGAAATGAGAACTTGTATTTATATTATGTTTAAAGTTAAGCTTAAATTTTTTTAGTGCGTACGTACAGTTAATGACATCATATTATGTCAGCACGTTTTTGTTACAGATTTTCCAGCAAAATAATTTGTGTGAATAAAACCAGAAGACATGTGCCTCTTAAACTACAAAACAGTGTTAGGACCTTGGAGACCATGTTATATATATATGTTCATGCGTGAGCAGGTCCTCCCTGTCCTTCGTAATGTTTCTGTCATTGCTTGTTTTCTGAGTGTTTCTTGCTTGAGATTTATGCAGAGGCTGCTCTCAGAGAGATGTTCTTCTAAGTTGTTCACACATGTCAAGTAGTCTGGCATCCTGGTGAGGTATTCTTTGTTCATTTTTTCGTAGTCCTGCTCAAGAACCTTGGCACTGACTTGATATATTTACACTTCTGACATACCAACAGTATGTTTTCAGTCAGTTGTAAGCGTTAGTGTTTTCTGGCTTGTAGCATAGTTACTTGGGAACAGGAAGAGTACAAGCAGGATTAAATACCATGTGAATGCTAGGTCTTGGTGTGACAACAAAAGATGGCCATTTAATTGGAGACTGACTCATTCGTTATGTATGTGAAAAAGCATGGGAAGAAATTGAAATTGAAGTAGCACAGCAGACACTTCCAAAAGGAGGAGAAAAGATCTTACCCAGCAAGGCTGAAAAAGATTGCATTGCATTTTAATTACAGATGGGAAGTGATTTTTCTTAAATTTCAAACAAAGGGTAAAAACAGGCTTGAAGGTTACTCAAGTGTGAAGACTCTTCATGTAATGTGACTAATAAATATTCTGTAAATATTTAGACCAGCTTAATGCAGTAAATCCACTATCCTAAAACTAATTGTTTTTCAAAAAATGAAAAAAAGAATGTAAATTCTTTCACTACCAATGGTTTTGTCTTCCTTCTGGGTAATAAGTGTTGACCATTTCCAAATACAGGTATACATGTGCCTAAGTGCATGCATTGTTATTTGTTTTGTTATTTGTGGAAACCACAATCTCCTTGTTATATTTTTATTCTGTATTACTTAGAAGCAGATCAGTTAGTCAGCAGACTGTAAATTGATGTTAGGCTTTTGATGGCCTCCCTCACAAACCATTTAAAATTCCCTCTTTTTCCATGGAATGTCATTTTCAGCCATGGCCACTGTCCTCCTGAAATGCTGCTTAGAAAAGATGAGAAACCCAACAGCCAAGGATCATGAAACAACAGACTCGTACTTTTTTTACTTAGACCCTGATGTGTGAGAACTGGATACCATTTTTAGGGAAATCCTTTGCTGCATTTTCCAATTCTCTAAATTGATTCCTTTTGCAATTAGAGAGCTGTTACTAGGTAAAATATTTTGGTAGTCTGTCTCAATGTGTAACTCCGTCAATCTCAATTTCTGCTTTCAGCCCTTTCATAACTTTCTACTGCGCATAGCATTCCTATTCCATTGCCCAGTCCTCTGTTTTCAATTTCAGGTATTTGTAGACTGTTATGCCCTCTCACAACCAAATGTTTCTCATGCTATTAATTATTGTTGTTCAGATTTATTTATTTATTTTTACTGACTAAATTCTGCTTTCATCTCACATATTACAAAAGTACTGCTGACATTTCCTTAGCTAAGAATCTCAGGAGACAGGGCTATAACCCACAGTTATAGCTGTCTCTTTACAGGAAAAAAAAAAAAAAACAAACCAAAAGCCATAAATGTGCTACATTCTTGAACTGAAATTCTCAACTTTATAAATAAAATGAGTCTTCAGAAATTTAGAGGAAGTGACTGTAATGACTGTGATTCGGAGTATATTCTAAGCTCTAGGAATAACAACCAGTGAAAGGCAACTGCTGTCTTTATCTGAATTTAGAAATTTTGTCAAATTCTCCAGTTACACAGAATGATACTAAATAACAATCTTCCATTGCAGTATATTCAAAATGAAAAATCTAATATATTGTCATCACAGCATGAATCGTTAGTTACTGTTGAGACACCACATTGTCTATCTCTGGCAAGTATTATCCCAATAATATTTGGGAATCTGATATGGTTAAATAAAACTGTGGTTTACCTTTGCAGCCACAAAAAGGTTTTAGAGCTAGACTTAAAATCAGGTAAACCACAGTTTTAGTCACAGATTTTTCAAAAGGAAGCACATAAGCATGTTGTCTTCAGTGGAATTAAAGCATATGCTGCAGATTGTATCCTACCTGAATACAGTCAGCTTTTCGACTGGGAGATTAATAGATCACATCATTCAGATTTTAAGCAAAGTAAGTAGTCTCATCCCACTAGAATATTCTGCCCAAAGCTTCAATTTCAGCTTCATTTGTTCACCACCCTGCAGATGACTGAGGTTTCTGGAGGAACTGCCTGATTGGTGGCAATATATCTAATCTATTGATGGCAATGAGTGATCCAAGGCAATTCAGCAGGTCTGTTTGAGATATGTAAAGCTTGGTTATGGTGCCACTATTTTCTTCATAGAAGCTGACGCTTCCATCTTAACTGTGAGTGCTGTAATGAATCATCCCGAGATTCCTGGGACAGCCACAAGTAATGCTAATATTCCCAGTGTTTGTCTGGCAGACTGCACTGGGTTTATCATTAAATGCAGGCTAGGATAAGTGTTCTTTTCATGAGACTTCAGACAGGAGATGCTAAATAATGAGTTTTATGTTACATGTTGTTAGATGATAGACATATGTAGGATGCTTAGCGTTGCAAAAATTCTATTTGTAATAGGTTTACTTTTTTGTTTTGCATGTTTTTTTCAGTATGCTTTGATAATTTTTGCTTGACCGCTTATTTTAGGATGCATCCTATTTGGTGGGTGTCTGCTTACCTTCCAGGTTGAGTAATACTTTGTCATACACAGCACTTTACTCCTTCGGTGAGAATGTTTCACTATGAATGTCTTTTTTGAGGTTTGGACTGTGGTTTTTTTTTTTACTTTGTTGTTTTGATTTGGGTTTTTAAATAAAGCTCTAAAACAAATCCATTGTGTTTGCCATCAAACACAAATTAGTGCTGAGAACTCCCGTTTTCCACCAGATAACATGTCAAAATGGCAGGCCACACAACGGTTGACGACTGAAAGCTTTCAGTCTGACTGTAGCGCTGACAAATAAGAAATGTGGTTGATCTAAAACTCCTGATGTCCATTCATGAAATGTACTTTTGACGGACTGCATGTACTTACCTACTTACAAGAGTCAGTAGCATGACTTGCAAAAACATTTAATGAAGGTGCCTTACAATTACATGGCTTCTGTTATATTCCTGTCTTTGCATTGGTCAAAGTTCTATGACACTTCTCTTAAACAGATTTCCATACATAACTGGGGATAAAATTAATACTTAAAATGTCTGTGCTAGTTTTTCATTAAAAATTCTAAGTGGTTTTTTATGGGAAAATGTTTTTGAAAATTATGTGCCCTTTAAGGCAGAGAGTCGGAGACACAGAAGTATAAATGGATATATGTATGTTTAACAGTATTGTAGATAGGTTAATTGGCTTTACTGATTTTTTTTCATGCTTGCATTTCTTGTTTTTTCTTTAAATCCCTGATCAGAGATTGATATTGAACGTTGTGTTCGTGAGTCAATCAACCTGTTTCGCTGGACCCCGAAGAGTGCTACGTACAGGCAATACGCACAGCCTCCACGGCAAGCCAGTGAGAGCAATGGCACAAGAAGTTCCATGTCCTGCTTTTCAGCAGACTATCAGGAAGCACCTCAAAGTGACCTAGTAAGTGACCTGGGAATTGGAGGGGGGAGAATTGTTCAGACTGCATGTTTCTCTTGCCACAGGTGGGTTTGGGGTTTTTTTTCCCCCTCTTTAAAATTTAAACAGGAAGACAATACCCACCAAACCTCAGTTACCAGCATTTATGTTGTCACTTCCAAGCACAGGGGTTTGATGCATTCATCAAATGTGACAAACAAAAACTGATTTGTTTGTCAGTAAGTCCACAGTTTTAGAGCCTATGCCATATTATTAATTTTAATGAACAATACAGCGAATGAGAATTAACTGAAAGTTTGTTGGGATTTGTTTTTTGTTAACTTCAACTGATTTGAACTTCAGCTTCTTTGATGTATATGCCAATAAAATTCTTTCTTCTTGTGCTGTATTTCTGCCTCTCCCAACACCTGCTCCTTTGACTCTGTGGTGTTTGTTACTCCAACAGACCAATGTCCACAACTCATCTGTAAAACTACAAATAGGCTTCATCTTAGGAGAAAAATAGGAAAAACAACACTTTGCCAGTGAGAAATAGCTAACTGGAAAGTGATGCAGGCAACGCTGTCTGCTTTTTCCATCTTAGCATGTCAGGTTAAAGGTATGGCTCAAGTTATCATGAGAGGTAGTATATGGTATATGAGTTATGCCTGTGTTTGTCTTGGCAAAGAATATCTAGTGGCTAACAGTATATCTGCATTAAATAGATACTCAGTTTAGTAAAAATATTTTTCCCTCCTCTCTCCAGTAAAATCTGATGGTTGTTTCTCTTGTCAAATACACCATCTTAAGAATGATGATTTGAAATGATTGCTTCCCTTCTTCTCAGCTGTATAAATTAGTAATTCTCTTAAAAATTAACAGTTTTATTTATTTGGTTTTTTCCCCTCCACGTTCTCCTACAATCGGAATTCATTCATGAGTACATTGCAATACTAGGAGTAGTATACATAGACCTGACATCTCTTTGGTCAATTGCATTAGGTTTTAGTCTTTCCATCTGTTTTCCCAACTGCTAACAAACTAAGTAGTGTATTGGCACTCAAGTGTATCTTACTTTTTAAGTAGTCCTTAAACCTGAATCTGATATTCAGTAATTTTCTTGGGTTTTTGTTTTGATTTTATTTGTATAGCTGTATGTTCTGGACACCTTAGCCACAAATTTAGGGCTCCAAGTGCTAGACATGCAAATGCAGAACAGAAGGAAACTTCAAAGCACTTAGAGTGATTTAAGAAAATAGGTGGATCTAGAAAGGCATTCAGGAAAAAAAATGAGAGAAGAATATTGGTTATCATCATACAGGAATTGTAGCCAACAAAACAGCTGCTGTGCTGTTCTAGAGATGTAGAGATTTTCTGAAGGAGCTAAGGGCTGCATATTCATAGAATAATTCAAATAGGACTTTAGGAAGTCATCTGGTACAAATGCCTGCAGAAAACGATCCCAATACTGAATTCAGATAGGGTTGCCTAGGGTTTTGTTTTGTGAGATCATGAAAACACCTGAAGGCCCAGAGGAGATCATGAAACCATCAAGGAAAGAGATTATGCAGTCATTCTTGACAGCCTGGTCTGATGCCTGAAGGTACTAATGGTGATAATGCTTTTGTATATATGCTAGCTTTTCTTAACATTATGACAAGAAGAGACTGAAAAGGCAAGTCTCCTCAGTCCTAAGGATGTGCTGTGCCAACGCAGGGTGAAGGGAGCTGGAAATAGCAAGGATGGAGGTGGGAGAAGGCAGCAATAGTCTACTGAACTGGTAAATAGAATAAAGATTTATATTTGTAGCAAAGAAAAAAAATCATTATTTTGGGTCAAGCAAAGTTTCTTTCTGTATTCCCAAGAAATTTGTTGGGTATTTTTTTACTGATAGTTATTTTATTTTCATTCCAGAAGATGTGTTTGTTTATAATGCCAGTAACTAGGCTCATCTATTCCACTATTTCCAAGAAATTAAGCTAATGGTTTTGGTATGTTATAGAGAAGAAAAATAAATTCTATAACTTCTATTGGCTTCTCTTTCTTTTCTACTGAACAACAAAGCACTTTTAATTTACTGCAGTGTAACTGATGGTTTAACTTCTTTTGAAGGTCGCATGTATCGGATCTTTTGGGTAGAGGTCTAGGGTTTTTTCGTAGAATTATAGAATGGTTAGGGTTGGAAAGGACCTTAAGGTCATCTAGTTCCAATCCCCCTGCCATGTGCAAGGACACCTCACATAGCACACTGCTTGTTTTGCTTTGGTTTTGGGTCTGGGTTTTTTGTTTCTTGGTGGGTTTTTTCAGGGCAGGGAGGTTAGCTAGTCATATGGAGCAGCACTATGAAATTTATACAGAAATGGGGAATGTATTCAGGCTTTTTCTGTAGCAAAGAAGAAGCTAATCTCATGGACACCACAATGAGAAAGACGACAATTTGTGTGTTAAGTTACAGTCTACAAATGTGTTTGCCCTCATTGCTGTATTTCTCCGTGCCAGATTTTGAGACAGATACATATAAGCTAAGTATGTTATGGTTCTTTCAGGAGCCATGGTTCACACTTCAAAAATCCTGTGTAATGTGTGCCATTAATGAGCTGCCTCTCAGTTGTGACCATTTCTGTGCTTCTGAATATTTGTCTTCATAAGATGACACTTCTCAGGATTTTGAGCAACACTGCAAAAATAAAAAATTGAAATTATTAGTGAAATATACTATTTACACTCAAAAATGTTTGGTCTTTTGGTTTTGGGCTGAGTTGGGGTTTTTTTGCAGTTAGTTTGGTTTTTTAGCCTTAATTCTGGAACTCTCTCTTTCTTCAGACATGTCCTCTACTGGTGTTTGCTGCCATGTGGAAACATTTTTTTCCTACTCAAAAGCAGTGGAATCTGAGTTCAATCTTTAGTATGCACAATAAGCTTTAATGCATTTTCTAAAACACCATTGTGTCCTTGCTGGTCAGTCTAGATCTTAAAAAAAGACTTTCCTGTTTCCCTGCATTTTTCATTGGTCATTATTTTGACAAGCATTTCTGCATCTCCGGTTTTATATTTGTAGGTCACCTCTGTATTTGAGGGTGGGTAAGGTAAGAATTCCTTTTACAAAGCAACCTGTGGGTTTGCTTCTGAAGCTAATTTATGATTTCTTGAAATGTTAAGTGGTTAGTGTATTTAATTCTGAACACCCATCTGTCTCCTACTCCTATACCTGTATTTTCTTTCTAAGCTGCTTTGATTTGTTTCTTAAGTGCTTTTTATTAGCTACTCATGTATTTGTGTATACCTGCATTTTATGGTGCTTTGGTTAATAATAACATGAGAAGCATTTGTCCCTAGGTGAACACTTTTCTGCCTAAATAAGCAGTCAGCAAAACGAAATTGTTTTGACTCTTTTTATCACTAGTGTGACTTAGTTTTCATTTTAGTGGCATCTATTTCCAACTTTGTAAGTAGGCTTGGGTGCTCTCTTCCCTCCTAGACTTGTTGTGTTGCTTAATCTTTTACTCTTTCAGCCAGTAAGCATAATTCTACTGAGATAAAATCTCAAGGAGGAAATAGTTTCAGAGAAAATGAATGTACATCTTAAGTGGGTTTGCATGTTTATTTTGAGAAAGTATCAAAAATACAAATGGAAAAAACCCTTCAAATTCACTAATTTTAGTAGCAGTTTATTCAGCTTTGTGTCTGTCATTTTTTCTTGAGCAGTACACAGATGATTCCCCCCTCCCCCCATCCTGAAAAACTTCTTCCCCTGGAAACTCCCAAAGTGTTTTCCTTGAATATCCAGGAGTCACACAGTGAAATAACACTTGTCATGTAGCAATTTTCTTCTATGCCTGTATCACCATTATTATAGACATGGTAGATGTACACTCTCTGCAGCTACCTGTATATTTCTAAATGAAAGCGAGAGTGATGCAATTTCTTTATCAATGTCTGCTCAGGTGTGGCAGGGGGACTCCCAGAAACCCCAAAGCTGATACAATTATGCCTTTGTCTTGGTCTTCGACTACCAATCCCCTTTTCAAAGGTGAGACTTCCTGTTGAATGTTGGGGAATTAAAGCATTCAACTGGAGAAAAGTATACCAGATAATTATTGTTCCTTGCACTGATGTGAATGCCAACAGTCCAGTTCAGCTTTTGATTTTTTTATGAAGTAGGAGAAATACCTAAGCAGAAAGGTGACTTAATGGCTTGATGAAACAGTACAAACATGAAAAATACTTGTTTTTGTCAAAAGCAGTGTCGCGTCCCGAACCCAGAACGAGTAGTATGAGCAAATTTTCCTGGTGGTTCACTTTTCTTTGCAGATAATTAAGGATAGGTTGTATGACAGACTTCTTACAGATGGCAATTTGGGCCTATTGGCAATAAATATACCAGCACTCAGTTGCTTCTAACTTCCCATGTGCACCTAGAGTATATTTGTCCGTATAAAAAACGTATTGCCGAGGTTTATACCGAGTCCTTTAATAAGTGATGTGTGAAGTCCATCTATTCTTCTAAAAGAAGCGTGATGAGTAGTGTATACCAACATTTCTGTTTCAATGTATAAGCTAGGAAATATTCAAATGCAATGAAGTGTCTATTCTGTTCATAATGGTGGTTATTTATCTTCTGCCTCAAGGGTCTTCTGACTGCCTTGACCTGTTTCAGGTTTGTTTTGTGTTCTGTTTTTGTAGGAAACTTGTTTTTGTTTTATTCTTTCACTGTTCTACTAGGAACATTGTTCTACTAGGAACAGCTCAACAGAAAGCTGTTGCTCAAAATTTGTCTTTGTTGTGCAAAGCATTAACCAATCGAGATCTGAGTTAATGCTTCTAACTTATTTTGCATGTGCCTTTGATGCTTCTGTTTTTCTGACTTAAGTGAGAAGTTGGGTTTGTTGGTCATTTTTGAGATGAGTTGGTTAAAATTTTTATGTATCTCTCCTGTGAGTGAATAAACAGTTCACTCTTCAGGCATGTCATAAGCTCATCATATTCTGGCAAATATTTTTAGGAATTATTAAAGCTTCAGAACTTCCTTTGTGTATATGTTAGCTTTTCCAAGTTTTTTTCATACTTCTACTCCAGGCAGCCAGCAACCAAAAAGTAGGGAGTGTAAGGAAATCTTTCACTTCCAGCGCTTTTTTTTCCTGCAGATTAAATTAGGTGAAGGAAGCCTTTTTAGTACTTTTTAAAAGTATGAATGTATTTTCTTATGGTTTAGAACTTTTTCTGATAGAAGATAAGGCATTAAATCAATTAGCAAAGTGGATAAAACAAGAAATATATGGCTTAAGAAGTAACTGATGTTAAATGTTAATTTACGAGTCTCTAATGAAAGTTGTGGGATTTTAAGGTTGTAATATAAATAGCAATTATTTTAATTGAATGTAAACTCATTGAAACGAATGGGCTGTGTTTTATATTAGTTAAGACAGCATTAAAGGAATATGTTTGTAATAATCTGAATACTATTTATATGAGATTTAATAGTTTATTAGACACTCACTTAGATCGTATTTAAGGATTATAAACATATTTTATACAGACTTAGTTTCCAAGTCTCCCTGGGACATGTTTGTGTGCTGTGAATGTAAATGGAGCAGTTGGAGCAGCCAGAGCACTCTCTGCTGCAGCCTTAGGCTTAGGTTCCGGATTCATTGATTGTCTCTCTAGGCCTTCCTCACAAGTCTTTGCGATTATACCCACTTTGAAGTTGAAAGCTGGGTGTATCTGACCTTTTTGACCTCACACAATTGGGATTCCATGACTGATTAACAAATGTGCTGGGAGGGGGAGGTAATTATACCTATAAAATTAATTAAAAAAAGAGAAAAAGAGAAAAATTAAAAATCTACCCAGTTCTCTCTCTCTGCATCTTGTGGGAATGTTTTGTTTTGGGTTAGTTTTTTTTCTGATTTTGAAAATGTTTTAAAATCAGATTCTGGGTTTGGTAGCCTTTGATCAATTATATATTAGGAATCTTAGTAGTTTATCTCACACACTAATATGCTTTCACAGACATAGCTACCTCCTACCACTCACAGCAACTCTCATTCCAGCATGCACTAACTCCTCCATATATATGCCATACATTACTGCTGTGAAAGTTACGTTTTAGAGCACAGTGCTGTATAACAGTGCTATTGAGAAAATGTAATAGAAATTAATTTCATTACATGAGGAGGCAATGTACTATGTCAGAGATACATCTATCAAAGGCATAAGGTGTTTTCTTTCCTGGGCTCCCCAGTCCTCTGTCCTACCCAATTTCTTTTCTCTACATAGGTCTGTATGGGACTCCGCCTTAGGCTAACGTGGAATCCAGGATTCCATCATATCCCTTTCTTAATGCACCTTAGGCCAGACTAAGTTCTGTGTGTTTTCTCAGTTGAGACAGGGTGCGGTGTCATTATGATCTGACTTTATTAGGAAGTGCAGTGAGAGGATGAAAAAGACTTTCCTGAATGCAGCTCTCTTGCCTCGTGCTGTTGCTACATTCTTGCAGTTAATAGCCTAGTACAAATTGTCTGGTGGTTTGTGTGATTATGTCAACATCATCTTAATCTACTAGTAAAATTGTTACAGCTGTGTGTGTATATATATTTTTTTTTCTCATCTGTCATTTTTACCAGTGGAAAATCTGATTTTCAAATATGTGTGACAAGGTAACTAGAAGAAAAAGTGTGTACTGATTGCAAAGTTGAACCTGCAGCAGAAGTTAGCCACAGAGCCAATCCTGCAAACCGAAAATGTCCCAGAGCAATGCTGCCATTGCAAATGCCAGTTCAGAGAACAGAAATCATGGATAAATAGCAACTACAGTTGAATCCTGAAAAAAGATAGATTGTCTAAACCCAAGGTCTCTGTCTGACACCAACGAACATATGTGATCACACTGCGAGGGAAAGTTACAGTTTGCATTGAGATGTGGTACAGAATTCCTGTTAATTTTGGTTTTAAAGGGAATGAGGAAATCTGACAGTTTAAGATTTTGTAGTATTTTTTTTCTCAAGGCAAAGTAATACAATTTCTTGTCAAGGAGAGCATCTATCAAGAGTCAAAAAAGAGGCACTGATGGAAAGTAGGGAAGGCTTTATTTCATGTTAAAGCATCTTGTGGGTATTTTTAGGCATGACTGGATTATGGCTCAGCTTTTTGTTTTAAAATGGTTCCCTGCAGTGGTGAGAAGTGTTTACCTGTGTTGTATCAGAGGCGTTAATGAGACTTTGCAGCATATCTGCCTAGCTGCATGCAAGGAGTAACTTGTCTTTCTGCTCTGCTGACTCAGTTTACTCAATTATGTTATTCCAGGGAGAAAAAGAGAGAGAGGTTTCCTTAATAATGAACTGTTCGGTAAGCAGAGCTCACTTATATTCCTGTAGACTGCCTACAATGATGTATGAAGACATTTGGAGGGTGCTTATGGATGATGATTGTCTAAGAGTTGCTGTTTGCACACTCCTTTTTAAGGTGTGGGTTCTGGGGCTGGGATCCTTGTGGGGAGTCAGGGTGGTGGAGAGGGGGTAGAGAAGTACAGCTTGCAAAATGAAATGGAGCAAACTTCAGAAATAGGAAGTAAAAGGAGGTAGGGAGGATAGAAAGGTTGGCAGCTATGTCTTGACTTGGGAATATGAGAAGCAGAATATGATGGTAAGGAAAGACTGAATGAGTTTGCTAGAGAGGTTTTGTTGAGAACTTTAAACTGTTTGGAAAATTTTCAAAAACTTCCTAAAATCTGGACATCTGGTTGCTTCTCCTGTGTAAGTAATCCTGATTGAATATCAAAAACATTGAAGCCTTTTTGTATAACCTTTTGCTAATAATGGTCATCGAAAAATGGTGGGGGTGGAGGGAGAGGGATTAGGAAGTGTATAAAGACCTGTATTCATTTTTATTTGTGATCATTAGAATACTTACCTGCCTGTTTAGGCTTCTTTCTGTGAGTAACAGTGAATTTAAGCATCATTCTTTCTCAGGAGGTACAGGAACTTACTGGGCCATCAGAATTCAAGGTAGTCATTCTATTTGTTTTAAAAACAAAAGCACCCCACCAAAGATAAACATGCAAAGGACAATGGTCCTAGGGAATTAAGTACTGCTTTCATCTACTTAATTATGAAGGATATAAACAAAAACATTTGCATGGAAAATACTAAGTGCAAACATGCTGGTGATGATTGGTTTCAGTCATAAAATACTTCTGGATGATACAGCTAAAATCCAGTGTTCTTATTTAGTTGGCTTTTTTCTTAGATATTTCCTGAAAATGGTCTTGAAAATTGTTTTTTTTAGATAAGAGCACAATAGCAGTGGCTTTGCCCATAAATCTGTCCTGAAGTGTCCTATTCTTGCTTATTCTCCCTCTTCTACGAGTTTTCTGCTGTGTTTTAATTGATAAAAAATAGTGCTACTACATGTAAAATATATTTATCACAAAGCTTATATGATGACAACATGGGATTGAGTATTATTTAGGTGGAATTCACTGTAAAAAATATATTAGCTTTCTTCTGTCATGGGTATTTAAAGTAAAAACAAGCACAAACAGAAATGTCTTTGCTACAAGTTAGCGTGACCCTTGATCTGGAGTTGCATCTGTTTGGTTGCTGTCTGAATCTGCTTTTGTCTCTTCCTCTGTTTGATGAAGTCTTCAAAACCACTATCTTCTAAGATGGTTTTAAAAGGTTTTTTCTCATCTTACTCTTAGATATACATGCATACATTGGTTTCAGAAACAAAGCATTGTATTCCAAATACCTGAAAAGAGATCTTCCATAAAGCATGGCGGTTTTTTATGAAGGACTTCAATACTTTTAGTAGGTGGTTTACTTGAACCCCAGATTTTGATTATAATGTGTTTCATGCTGAAGTTTCTTCTGTGTTAAATTTTCTGCAATAAGATTCACCAACTTCAGACAAAAGGAGGAAACCCTGCTTCTGCTCAGATAAAGCTATCCTTCCCATCGATAAAAAGTTGCTTTATAGGCTGTGTGTTTTATCAGGTGGGACTGTTCAGTTCAGATTCAACAGAACTAAAATACTTGCTTATTAAAAAAAAAAAAAGTGTATATCTTCATTTAATAGCCAGGATGAAATGCTTGTAAGAGATTCCAGGCTAATGGAAAAAGAGATAGGAGCTCTGACTGTGCCAGTTTCATGTTTTGGAGTGCTATAATCTTTCTGAAGCTTGACTTCTAATTGGAGAGTGCTTAGGCAGCTTTAATTCCTAATAATAAAAAAATAAGAGTAAATTCTTAATGCCTATTTCTTCTTATTAAGAGCAGTAAATGCGTATGGCTCAGCAATTCCCAGGCCTACTTGAAAATTAATGGGGTGAAAAGAATAAGTACTTTGAAAGTAAAGAATTTAGGGTGTTGTCAGAGAAATTTCTGGAAGGCAAGTAGACCTCAGACTTAAGTATAAGTACTCTTTCCTATTACCAGCCTGCTGATTAAGCAATCTTCCCTGATGAACAGCTTCTTATAGCTGATTAGCGTAAAGCAAGATTCCCACTTGAAGTTGGGATATGATAAAATCACAACTGTGTAACTGGACTTCTACCTCACCTTTGATACTGTGCTTAAAGTACAGGTTTTGCCTTTTTTAAGAAAGAGGAGATTTTTTAGAAATTATGCACCATGTCTGCCTTGGAAAAGAGTAATTAGATGACAGGAGAAGGGTGAACAAAAGGGAGAAACAAGCATTTTATATGGGATGTGCTATTTGGACTTAAGCTTTTCCCAGTGCTTATGCTGGCTTTTTCTTTTTTTTATCTTTTTTTTTTTTTTTTTTAAAATTGTCCTGTTTGTAGCCCAAATAGACTAATTACTAGCATGGATATTTTGGTTTGTGGGATAATCCTTACACCTTCCCTTCATTTTTTATAACAAAAAACTGCAGATGATAAATTCAACAAGATGTAAGCAGCTGTCCTGAGATGTAACTACCTGCAACTTAATTTAGCTAGAATCAAAATCTTAGTTGGATGCTACTGCCTGTTCACAATTTGTTGGATATTTGTAAATAATTACTAAGATACTATCAGTGCCCTAAACTTTTTCCAAGAGCCTCAAAGGATTTCATCTGAAGTGGGCCCTCACCCTTCCCTCATCTACTGTTCCTTCTGGTTCTTCACAGCTGGAAACGGATGCCTGCAAAGACATAATAAAGCCTAAACAAGGAATCGAAACCAGGAGTCAGGACAAATGTTAAGCCTCCCGTCTAACATGTCAGCCTACGTTTTGTGCATCTCCTCTTAGCTGATCAGGCTGAGGCAGAGAGTTGTAACTGACATGGAAGACAATAGCTAGAACACTGTTGCAGAGGGCAGTAGGAAGGGTGTTAAAGGTTCGGAAGACTGCAAAGTTTAGGTGCTATGGGGCCATGACAGCCTCAAGCACTACCTGAACTTAAGTTCAGTGCCAGACTACAGGTATCCATAGCAGAATGGTGGTATGAAGCAGAGGTGTGAGGTGGACCAGGTAGAAGGATTGACAATTTATTGTTAGCTGTGTTTAGCTTGTGTTGACAGTTCATTAGAAAATTCCTGTGAGGACATGCCTGGCATGAAATACAGTTGTTACCAGATACAGCAGATAAAGTCAATTTTTAAAATATAGTTAGGAAAGATGATCTTTTAAGTGCATTCCTGTATTTCACTGCGCATTTGAAGGAAATAAATTCATCTGATAAAACAGTTGTTAAAAAAAATATTTAGTAATTCTGTTTCCCACAAGTCTGTTGAGGAGCTTTAGGCTGCAGCTTTGTTCAAAGCCTACGTAGAGATACTGTATCAGTAAATATGCCATTGAAGCAGATCTGGACATACTAGGTCAAAGCAAGGATGACTCTAAAATTCACGGTTGGATGTGTTTCTCACTTTCTTTTTCTTTTTTCCATGGACCATATGCACATAGTCTCATGAATCAGTGTGATCACTGCAATCTAAAATAAAATTATAGAAATGGGATATTTATTCAAAGCAGAAAATTTGCCATTCTGGTACTTTCAAAAAGACCTGTATGTTGCCTGTACTATATAACTTATTCTTAAAGGTAATATATGATAATGTTCTACTTGTTCTATTCTTTCTATTTTTCTGCTTTCTGTAGTCCATTTCTGTATGCCCATGCTTATGTTCTGAACAGCTGCAGAGTGCAGAGGCAAATCTTCATGATGAAATAGCTATTTCATTAATACTGGTCATCTTCCTCAAGAATAAGACGTCAAAACAGTCTGAAGATCTTTCAGAAGATGTTCCCTGATCCTGGTCATTCTGTTTGTTCCTGTCTCCTGACAAGCCAAAATAACTCACTAGAAACAGCTATAGACTTAATTATAGATAACTTTTGCCTTTAATTGACCTCCTGCTCAATCAGAGCACAATGATTGCTCAAGACAAACCAGTTCCATTGTAAGATAACTGAGCTCTATGAGTGTATCTTTGATGTACATAACTCTTGGAATAAGTTGAGTTCCATAACGGTTTGGGTTTTGCTGGTGGGTTTTTGTTTTTGCATATGTAGCCATCCTGTTAACTCTGCTGGATTAAAGCACAATGAAAACGTTAATATTTACCTGTGATTTTTCAGATTGAGGCAATGGCACCAACAGAAAAAAAAGTTGCAGAAGACAATAAATTAACTCCGTAACACCATGGTGCATGCTAATGTATTTTTAATTACATAGTGTATGAAAGTTTTCTTAAAAAATAAGCACTTTCAACATTTACTTGAAATGAAAAAAAGTCGTTTTAGTGAAGATGCAGTTCTGCAAGTCCCACCAGGGTAGCTGGGAGATTAAAGAAAAAGGTCTCATGTTTGCGTATGTAATAATAGGAAAAGATGACTCTGGCAGTCCTTTGACTTTTAGATCTTCACACAGGATTTGCAAACCTGATGTTCCCAAGGACAAAAGCCTAGGGCATGCCTATTGCTTGTAAAGAATCCGAGTTGACCCTCTTGCACAAGCTGGAGGTTTCCCTTGTATTTTCTTTTGTGTGAGTCAAGCTAATTCTTTTGGGTGAAACTAGTTGTAATGGCATTTAAAAGTTTCAGCAGTGTAAAACAATCTCCGAAGGTAGGTGGAGACATGGCTTTCACAACTGTCTAATGGTGACCATATTTAATTGTTTTCTTCTGCAGTTCAAACATTTTTATGTGTTAGTGATTAATGAGAATACAGGATATCTGCATTGTTATTCACAAAAATAAGGAGGGTTTGGGGTTTTGGTTTTTTGCTTTGTTTAGATATGCATGATCTTTTAAGAATGTGAAGTGAAGAAATGCTAACACTTAGAAATAGTTCTGAGATAATTCACAATGAAGGCTCTCTCATGAAAAACAGTTCTGTCCCCCAGTTTCCTCATCACCCAAAACTGAGGAACTAATTCTCTGGGTTATAATACAGGACTGTCTTCTTACACTTCTAGTGTCCTGATTTGTGCCTGGTCTTTGGCTGGGGTGATACCTGGTGTATAGATAGTTCTATATCTTATAGAGGCATCCCTGCAGGTTTTGTGCCAAGTCTACAATCACTACCCTTTTTTCCCATTCCAAGGATGAGGCCTTTCAGCTTCTTCTTTCAGAGTGTGCGTTCTAGCCAATTTACGTAACTTCTGATACTGACAAACTTTTTGTGTGTTTTGTAACCCCCTTGACCACAGTGAATAATTCATTAACAAATCACAAACTGAAATAGTTTGTACAGGTTGTCAAGCAATTTTAATTTTTAACAACTTCAACAGCATAATTGGCAGATAGGCATTTGACACTGCTCTGGAGCTTTTCTGTAGTGATAGTTTTAACACAGACTGTTTCAGAGTTACAAGGAAAAGATCTGTTTCTGTCTGAGTTGTTACACTCTGAGGTTGTCAGATAAATAGAAGTTTCAAAGAACACCATGTATTCTATCACCTCTAAGATTAATTTTCTTCTTTTAAAGTCTAGGGATTCTATCAAGTTGGATGACCTGAAGGCAGAGGTGTCACCACGGATTTCGGCAGAAGATCTGATTGATTTGTGTGAGTTGACAGGACCTAGTCATTCCAAAACACCCATAAAGAAAACAAAGTCTAGCAAGCCAAAGTTGCTGGTGGTGGACATCCGTAACAGTGAAGAGTATCCTTCAAATCTGAGTGCCAGCTTTGCCAAATCATGCTTGTGTTAATTACTTCCTCATTGTCTATAGGCAGTGAAATGTTAGAATGGTAAATAATGGAAAGGGATGTGGTAGAGGTACAGTGGAAGGACTGATGCCAGACTTTGTTTGTCATAGAAGACCTGATTGCAGAGAAGAGAACAAATGTATTTTTGCCTTCCCATTTTAAGCTGTGGGTCTAATTATACCACTTTGTACCAGTAGCACAAGTGCCTTATGCTACTTTTTTACGACACTTAAGTCATGAGGTCATATCAGTAGACCTTTCTCACTTAGTATTTTGGAAGGGTGTGAGGCTTTCCGATTAAATGGAGGGGAGGTAAAGAAAAGTTGATAGCTCACATACTTTGCCAGTCCCTCAGTGAAAAATCAGTTCCTATTGAATGCCTTCTTGGTACTGTCAGGTAATGCAACTATGTGGCTGCCTTAACTTATGTTCTCTAGTTAGCTTATAATCACAAGAGTCTGAAAGGTATCTTGAAGCTATATGTTTATCAACATCATACTCATTTGTTCTTTTTCAAATACATAGTTTTGTATATGGAGTAGTTTTTAAATTGTTTTTCTGAAGTAGCATAGTTATGGGGCTGGGTTTGTTTGGGATTTGTAAAGGGGAGCCCTTACAGATGTGCTTCGCCAGGAACACAGATCTTCATCAACATCCGTCTAAAAGAGGTAATAATAACAAGATTTAGTGGAGGCAACTCTTAGCATTATACTGAGTATTTGGGAATATCCTTGTTATTGGTTTATATCTTTTTTTTAAGCATTGCGCCTTTCATAATAGCAAAGGTGATGTAGAAGTTGGTTTTGTGGTACATGTACTCTTAGCTTGGTGTGTCAGAAGCTTAAAAATAACGTATTTATATATCTACATTTGCCCATTAAGAATTAATGTTTTTAGGTTAATGGGCAAACAATGGAAAAATAGCAAAAGAATAATGAGCTTTAGTCCACCTTTTACTTTCAGAAAGGAGGATCCTTCCTTTTACATGTATAGTTTGTTCTTAAAGATCTCCAATAAGGGAGATTCAACCAGCACCCAAACCTATATGATTAGAAAAGATCTTCCAATGTCTAACAAATGCTACTAACATACTCCATGCTTATTAGAAAAGTGTAAATTCAAGAGGTGAATGGTGAATTGATGCCAATATGGGGGATAAAATAAATGATGTTTCAATTTCATATTTTTCATCTAGCTTGTAAAAAATACCACTTTAAAAGTAATTGTATACTCAGAAAAACACTGCTACTAACGTTTTTCTCTATTAAAGTTTTAGCAATATTTGTGACAAATTAGGGTGAAGTAGAAAAATAGATCTTATTTTTACTGTGTAGAGGTAAATTTATTATTTACATAGTAGACGGAATACTATAATTGGACTATTCCAAATTAAAACTGTTATTTTTCAAGGAATTACAATTTTATTGTATGCCAAACTTGAATGTGTAATGTGATCTACTGTGTAGTTAAGACAGAATGGTCAAAGGAACACAGAAAGTAATTTTTCGTTTGCTTGCATGTATTAATTTCATCCATCAGTTAAGGATTCCAGTTAAGTAGAGATACATGTGTCTGAGTAGTTTGACTCTTTATTTTCTGGACTTCAGCAGCTTCTTTACTTCTGGATCTAGATTGTTGAAAACATGGTCCTCTTTATTCAGAACACAGTAAAAATGCAGGCTTCTGAGAGATAATTTTTTCATCAAGGGAGAATACTTTCAGACTCAGTTTAAAAGAGAATGCTCTGAAATTAAAAAACTGTAAAAGCTTATTGCATAGAAAGCTTTGATACTACCAAGTTAAATAAAGTTTCTATTTCTACATGCATCATTCTGTTATTAATTATTTAAGCTACTTCCTAGAAATCATCAAGGAGAATGCACAAGGAGGGTGAGTAATATGAAATGCTTGGACTACAGGCATTGCACTGAAAGGCTGTTGTCTGTGTACAGTAATGGATTTATTTATATTATAATCAGGATCAAAGGCAAGTTGCTTGCTTAAGTGTTTCTATAGCTTTCCTAATAGCTTGATAGTAGGTTCTACTCTACTGTCGTACTAATCCTATCCTATTCTAGCAGAGTAGATTCAAAATTTCAATTAGTTTGAAATCATTTGACTGCTATGAAGTAAAGAGTTTTATGAGGCTGTCTCTCATAATGCAAAATTCTAGTCAGACTTTCCATTTATATTTCTTGAATGAGGACTGTCACGGTTTAAGCCCAGCCAGCAGTGAAGTACGACACAGCTGCTTGCTCATTCTTCTCCACTCCCCAGTACTGACAACAGTAAGACAACAGTATTTGTGTTGCAAAATGTCAGCAAACTGTACAATAGAATCAGGCAGTCTCTGTTCCTGCAGTATGTGTTTTAAAATGTGACAGACCACTGTGAGGTATTTCAAAAATAGGGTCATTTCATATGTTTTGTTGTTAGTCATCTTCATCATCTATGTCTGTCATGCTAAACTTCATTTTTACTTGGTTTTCAGTGTGATTTGAAAAAAGCATGAGAGGACTTTCAACAAGTACCAAACATGTTTCATATTTCGTACAAGGATACACTTGAAAGCTAAAGCATTGTTTTGTAATGAAGCTCACATTCCAAGGGCAACAGCTATTGGCCCTTTTTCACCAGTAGACAGCTTTGTAACAGAAGACTTTCTAATGAAAAGGTAATATACTCAAAGCAGTGTTTGTGCTGGCCAGCAATTCATCTAAGGTTCATTTCACTAAGCATATTAGCAAAAATACTGGCAATTTTCCATTCCTGTTAGAAAAGTTATAGCTGCATACTTATGGTCTCTCAGTCTGTAGCACAAAATCTTGGCCTTTTTAATTGTCTTGGGACTGGAATGCTTTAAATGGTCATGTAAGGTTAGGGAGAGTGTGAATGACAGCAAATAGATTTTGGATCTATCTAGTTTGATACTAATGTTGATATCAAATGTATTTATTTTTTAAAAAATTAGGTCAAGTTTCTCTGAGCAGTTAAGCATACTTGTGGCGTAAGTGTGAGCAACTAAATCTGTCTAACTGATAATTGTTTCATAACTTTTACTGTGATCAGTAGCAATGAGAGTGATGTGGTTATAAATGGGATTGAGGAAAGGGGGTTGACGCAGATTAGCGAAGGAGAGACGACATAATTTTCCCCTTCAACTTAGAAACAAACTGCCAACATTAATGAATGGTACGTGGTCATCTTTCGTTCTTTCAAATGTTTTTATATAGCCATGTTTTTCCCAAACTATAACAATGATGATTCATAAAGCTGAAACT
The DNA here is from genome assembly GCF_000696875.1 of Nestor notabilis. Taxonomy (NCBI): domain Eukaryota; kingdom Metazoa; phylum Chordata; class Aves; order Psittaciformes; family Psittacidae; genus Nestor; species Nestor notabilis. The sequence goes on along the minus strand of NW_009938281.1, from coordinate 71,802 downwards.
GTTACACAGATCACAAGAAATGCATGCTAATATTAACCTAAATCAATTAAATCTTACCTCCATTTAAGGCACCTCCTATATTACAAAGGATTTTGGAATGTAATTATAAATTTAACTAGCTTTCTGCAAGTACAGTTATAAAGAGTGACTAATTGGATATTTGATATTGTAAATATTTTTGCAGAATTTCACCATTTTCCCCCTTGTCAAAGCTGTTCTTTTTTATTATTGGGGAAAGGGAACATTCCCAGGCTTGTGTGTACAGTCCATGAAAGTAATTCAAAGGTTTGCCAAGGTCATGGTGCATTTTCAAATTCATAAAAATTGAGGTAGTAGTGGTTCAGCTTAATTTTATGGGAGAGACCTTCGCATTCAGTATTTGTTCATAAACTCTTATTGAATGTTCATCCTTTGAAAGTGAAGTACAACTGACTATATCTCAGTGTTGCTTGCACTTGTATGTTGTTTTCTTTTCAATACCCAATACAAACTCACTGTTACTGGGATTGCAGATAATATACATAATGCTTATTGTCTGGGAATCTGAGTGCATGTACATTAGAATTTCAGTTTGGATCAAAATTGCAGGGGACTTATGGCAGTTGTCAGAAGGCTAAGGAAATTTTCCAATAATCCTCATTTAGTTTTGGTTCTCATTGCAAGTACTTTCATTTGCATAAAGTTTCTCTGGAAGAGGTGCTCCTGCTGCTTATTGGTAATTAGATCCTATTATCAGACTGGAGTTGTTTTGAAGTAAAATCCACAAAGATATATATACTGTGGATACTGGTTCTTTAGCACCAAGTGTTTCATTCAGTTTCTATAGTGCTGTGCTCTGTCCTTCATGAAAAATCTACTCTTCATTCCATCCTTTTTTTCTAGATGGTGTCAGAAGTTGTTTTCTCCGTAAGAGTAAATAGTCAAAGAGGTTAGTCAAAATACACTAGCACAAAGGACGAGCACTGTTGTATCACGACAGCCAGTATGAAGAGTAGGTTCCTCCTACAGCTTGACAGGTAGCACAGATTTCTCTGCCTTTTAGATGTCCTTAACTGATCTTCCTAAGCTTTAACCGTGGCCACATTTCTGGCAGCATCAATGTCCCGTTTTCATCAGCATTTACTGCAGAGGGAGATCTTGTCCAGTGCCCAGCAACTGCCACACTCCAGAGCTTTAAAGGAAGAGTTGTGGTGATTGTAGGAAATGCAGTGAAGAACACAGCTGCTGTAAGTATATTACTATAATGTGTATGTTTATACTTAAATATACATCAATGGCATGAATGCAGACAGTAGTAAATAAATGCTGTAGTCCGTATAATTCTGATTAGTAACTTTGGATATGATGACAGGATTGGGAGTAGTTTTTCTGTTGCTTTCATTTCTGCTTCTAGACCAAGATGTGTTTCTCTTTCAGTGCATAAAATGCTAAGAGACAAATGGAGAGTATTTCAATGACACCTTACATGTTTGATGGTGGGTTATGCAGCTGCTTTCAACAATTACATTGTAAAACACCAAACATCCTAATTTATCTCAGTAAGATCCAGACCATTCACTAACCTCCTGAGGAATAGGAACAGGAAGAAGATAGTGCTTTGGTATTCACTAATGAGTGTCTATGGGAGATATCCTGCATACTACCAAGTAATTTTCTAGGATCTGTTTTCCAGGACCAGTCAGAAATGTTTTGTCTGAAACAAAGGAAAACTGTAAGTAGTATGGCTAAAACAGAACAAAGGAATAACCTGAAACAAGCGTGTGATGGACAGAAAAGACAGAGGCTTTTACAGTGCAGATCGTGGGTTACACCACAGTTAAGAAGATACAATTTTCTCCTGTAATGTAGTGACACTTCTTATGCAAACTTAGATTTTTTTTAAATGTTTTGTTAAATGAAAATGGAATCTTTCCTTTGCAGTGCAGCTAAAGAAAACTTTCAGTGTACTTCAATCATGTGAAAGGGTGCTGCTTATCCTCTAAACCCAGACTTTCTGCAGCTGAGACAATATTGACCCAGTTTAACTGGGATTGTCAATATTATAGCATTTCCATAAAAGAGAAATGCTGCTTTGCCTCTTGATTTGCCTTTAGAGTTCTTGAAAGTCTAACTAAAGAGGGTAGAGTTTTAAAATAGCAACAAAATACTCGATTGACCAGTTTGACCACAAGTTAATTAAATACTGGAGCCTAAATACTGGTAGGGACTCACCATCTCTATCACACCCTTAAAGTACATATAAAACCGGCCTCAATTTGACTGTGTTGATAAAGCTTAGAATGCCTTCCTTTTGTGGATTACTTTTTTAAGGCCAGTTACAGTTTTACTCTGTGTGACTGCATAGAACTGTTTGCCACTATTCACAAATTTAACCAGTCCAAAACTATATAGCTTGAGGCTTGACGAGAACAATAGCTGATGCTTTTTAAATTTTACTAGGTAATGCAATCATACGAAAAATGGCAAAAGTGAATGCTTGGAAAGCAAACAATTTTGTACAAAGAAATGTTATAAGACTTTCAGCTTAAAATTTACTTTTTCTAAACAGAGTTATGTATTTCCAGCTGTAAAGGAATGAGCCATAAATTATACCCTCCACCATAAAGGAGATTTTTTCAGAAGCATTCAGTGGTATTTACTCCCATTAAAAATATGGAGATTGGCACTGTTAGATGTTTGATTCAAATTTATGCAAGAAGGAGAGAGGTGGGGGTACGTGTGGAAAAATTACTGATTATTTATGGGGCTATTTGTCATTAGAAGGTTGAATCTTTCAATTGTGCTTCATATCAGTAGCTTACTTGGCATCATTTAAATAAATAATAAATTTAAAAAATTTAAAAGCAAAGTTGAATGTACTGAACAGACGTGTAGAAAAAGCCTTTTTTCCCTTTTTGCACTTATTTTTTATTGCTCTCTTTTGTATTTAATTTGGTGCCAGATGATAAAACAAATTGAAAAGAAAATGCTTTCTAGAACTTGATAGACAAGAGGGGAAACTGAAAACTTCATCCCAGCACTGTTCCAGCAGGAGACAAAGGAAGCCAGGAGTGCCACAGCATAGCTCTGGCTCTAGTTGAATGATTCCTTAGTACAGAATTACAACAGAGTGATGCTGCTTGTTAAACCATTTAATTTACTCACCCTAAAGCTAAATGAATGGATTGGCTGAGGTACATGAGCCTTACTTAATGTGCCATTAGCAGGATAAAGGTATTGTAAGAGGAGCTTGCACTGGGCATCATGTTGTGGTGCTTGGCTTGTGCTTCTCCGTGGAATACTCCTTCCAATAGGTTGGTTCTCATTTCATGCCAGCCTTTCTTCTCCTAAGGGATTCTGAGCACTTCGTGGTTTAATGTGTATGTGTTTCCTTGTGGTTTGATACATGCGTTTTATTGCCAGTTAAATGCTGTAACAGAATAAAGTACACAGTACACTTTAATCTGTCAAATAATTAGTAACGCATTTATTTCTTGCCTGGGAAAAAGACAGTTAGATAAGTTGTAAGTCTAAGTCAGAGCTTAAAAAACGTGTCTTTACAGCAGGGAAATAAATTCTAAACTGTAACTTCTGATTGTTACATTGATTATTTTCTGTCTAGATAATTTATGTAGCTATATATATGTTGTCTAGACAATTTCTACAAGTTACTGAAGCAAAGTAGTCATTCTTATTGCATAACAGTAGCTAATAGATAAAATGTATGAATTATCTCCAAAGCAAAGACAAGCAGTCCTGATTTTCCATGAGATCTTTCTGACCCTTTTCAAGGCAAGAGGAAGAGGGTCAAGTTCAAGATTCTTTCAGTATAACATATTCCTAGCCTGGAAAAAAGATATTCTCTGTATGAAAGTAACGTTTTCTCTCTCTCAGTACACTATAAAAAATGCATTTTTTCTTATATGAAATCTGAGACACATAGGTTAAAGTGTCCAGTTACCACTGAATTTGTGTGATTTTTGTTGTCATCTTCCTCAGGCCTATTACAAAACCTTTGCCGGAGAAGCAAGTCCCTGCATGCTGAATTTGGTTTCTTGTTACAAACCTGTCTTAAAAACACAAATGGGTATCCATGAAACTTCACAGGGCGATCTGAAGATTAGGTGCTGCATAGAATACTAAAGGGCAGGTGCACTCATGCTTCTAAAGACAGATACATTTAATTAGAAGGGTCCAGTGAAATATCTGGAGTGAAAGTAAATAGAAATTAGGTGATAAATTTCTTGAAATGTTTCCACTATACATCTTTTAGATCCTACATTTCCTTGTAAATATTCTCTGCAGAAAAGTGGTTGAACAAGGTGAATGAAAATTGAAGGTACTTTCTCTTTGCAGGGATGGAGGGGCTCCTTATGATTCCCAGAATGGCTTTTTTCATGTTTGTTTCGTTAAGGCATCACCCTCCCTTCTGCATTCATACTCAGAGACTACTGGAATCATCAGGTGCCTCTTTGTTGCCTTTAAAGAGGAAGAGATTAGACTTTTGAAGAGACTGAAAGAGTTAATCAGCAACAATCCTGCTGGTTGTAACTCTACTGAAAACATGGTTAAGTCTTCCTTATTTTATTCTGTAAAGTCTGTATTATTGTAACACATATAATGTATACATGTTTTCCTTCATCAACAGAAAGTAGCCCAGCTGCTGTTGCCAGTATGTTGCTCTTCACATAGCCCCAGAAAGATACTTGGGCTGCCAGCCAGGAGCAGTGTTCTGCTATTGAAATTCTGCCCGTCAGTCACTTGGGTTAGTTTCCTCTGCATGCCTAAGGTATACCAGAGGTGACCTAAATATTCCCCCATCCAGCTAGGTATGAAAGAGGAAAGGGGAAAAATGAAAGATGGAGGCTCAGGAGCAGAATCTGAGTGTTCCTTTTCGTCTTCTGAAGTAGGTGCCAAGAAAAGCAGGCTACTTCTAAACCCCCAAATAGGTTCTCTCTTTTAATTTTTGCTGAGACCAGTGGCTACAGTTACTGGAAATTTTAGTTGCTTATTTGATGTAGACTTTGTTTGGCACATCTGGGTGCCTTATTACACAGAGGTTTGGATGTTTCCAAGATGAGGGATTACAGAGCCTCCCACCTTACCTAACGAAATACATCTGACTTCTGAGAGATGCTGGCAAGCAGGATCTCAGCTCTTTTCAATCATCTGGAAGATCTGTAAGGACAGGAAAGATGGGAGGGAGGTGGTAAACCTGAAGCCTGGAATGGTGCTGTCAGCATCCAGAGTTTCATTCAGGCATGTCAGTCTTGAGTTATACTGTCTTTGTGGGCTGCACCTCTGAAAGAACACCTTTATCTTTGTATGAGCTTACATGAGTTAGATTATATCTGTATCACTCAGGGCCAGTGCATTATAACATAGTATTATCAATTTCTGGGGCTATTTTTCAGCTCTGAGAGTGTTCCCTAAACTGCATCTGAATCAGCTTTTGAAGAGGACTGACTGACTGCTTCAGGAGGGAATGTGTCTATTCTGTGGAAGGTCCAGATACTTTGTCCTAGAGTTTAAGAAGGAACAGGACAACACTGGCAGTTTGGGTAGTGTTAGTAGAAAGTACTGAAAATCACAGAGGTTTTACGCTATCAAATATTCCTTTGAACAATTTTCAATATCTAGAGCAGTCCTTAGACTTGGACGGGGGTAGAATCTTTCAGAAAAACTTATGCATTCATTTTATATTCAAGCCAACTGCTGTGTATCTCTTTAAAAGTACGTATTTCTGTTCAGTAGCAGCTTTTTTATTTTCTGTTGAATCAAAAATAGAATAGGTTTGCTTTCTGCATTTTAATTTTACTACCCATACAACTGTATTGAATGCACTGAACATATTTTGGTCAGTATAAATTAGCTGCATTACAACAACTAGATCTCTGCAATTGAGTTTTCATTTTCAAGTGCTCGCTCTCAGCCTGGTATTGAGGTTTTTTTATAAATTTTTGAAGGGGAAAATTAAAAATGCAGGTGTTTCAAGTTTATTACTTGGAGAAATGTGTTTATTCTCACTTTAATTCTCAGTAAAATTTATCCTGAAACCAGATATTAAATACTTGTTTGAATAGGCTTGTTTTCAGATCTTTGCATGTAAGTTACCTTTAAGTTACTGCTGTATTTTTGTACTGATGGAATGGAAAGTGCCTCTTTTTGGCCAGGTCTGCATGTAAAGAATTTTTCCTTGATCTTCTTAGAGCAGTAAGTTCAGAGCTTTTTTTTTTTTTTTTTCCTCCCCTTTCTTTTTTTTTAGTATGTGTTTGCACAAAACTGTGCTTTTTGTGTTTGTATTTTCATTCAGTTTATGCTACTACTGTAACCATTAACTAGGCACTGTTTTGTTGATACGGTGTTCAAGTGCCATTTAGTTTCTCTTGGACCCTTTCATATAAGAAGTAAAAGAAGTAGCCCAGTAAAAGCATCTTGTGTCTGGGTCTGCATTGTGGCATATGGAAAGTGTTGTTTGAAAAGCTCTAGACTGCTCACCTTAACTTTGGTGTGCTTTCGGAGTGGTGAACTCTTGAATAAAATCATACAGCAAAACAGTCTGCGGTCCATAAGAGGACCACATAGCATGTGTTTATAAATTAAAACCTACTAAAAATCTTGTGGCAATGGATAAGCACTACAAAATTGGATTGATATTTCTCCTCCAGCTTCTAAAGTATCTCTTCTTCTTCTGACTCTTTCAGAGTATGATACTAACATTTATACCCTGGTAACATTTGTCACAGCAGTCTTTTTTGGTATTCCAGTACAGTATGATACTCCTCCTTCCCTCCCAAATTGCTCTTTAATTACAACCTGTCACAAGAATGTCTGAAGCTGAATAATGTGTACATAGCAACCCTGATGGCTAGCCTGAAGGGTGCTGGGAACGATGCCACTCAAGCTGTTGTGTTATTAGACTCTTTGCTGTAGACAGTCTAAAAATGTGACATGCCTGTTGTAATACATTCAGCACACTTAAAAGCTGTGATTTCACTGCTTGGAACAGGGTACTAGAAACATTTTGATAAATGTTCTGATGTGCAGATTCTCAAGGCTCTTGATGGTACTTAAAGAAGCAATCCTGTTACGCTGTTTGTATTGAGAGCAACACCAATACAGGGTAAAATGTTTAATATTTGCCCAAATTTTGATATGAATTTGCTGTGATCTTGTCTTTGAAAGTCTGACTTCTTGTATCTGCACAAAAGAGTCATAGCTGACTGCTTTCAAATGTAAATTACAAATTTCTGGCTCACTTATGCTCACCAGGAAAGCTGTTTTATCTCGAATAACTGATGCATTACTTAATAGAGGAACAGTGTTTCCATAGTTTTCACCAACGCCATCACATAGTAGGCATTAAACAAGTTGCTCACATATTCATCCTTTCATATGTTATATTTGCTGTGAAAGTAGAAGGAGGAAATTCAATTGAAACACTAGATGCAACCAGTAAAAACACAGTAAGCAACTGAACTTTCTTGGGAAGTGCGTTTTGAGGAAAGGCCACATGAGACAGAAAGGGAAAAAGGCTTAGTCTTGTAGCATCCCTCTAATCCTCTACCTCGGATAAGCATAACTCATTTCCTCCAAATACTGGTGGTGTCTAGATTAAAACAGAGGACTGTGATCCATCGGTGGTATGGGGAAACAGATTTATCTCAGAAGCAGTGTCAACACAAACATTTGATAAATTTGAGAAAGTATAATCACTATTTAAATGACATACAGTCCATTTCTATTTAAAATCAGCCTCAATAGTAGAAATTTAATTGTGCACTATTTTTATAGGTTTCAGTAAATCTGTCTTTAAAAGGTAGGTGGTTTACAGGTTACTAAAGATGATGTAACTGTTGTGGATTAAGCCGGGCCAGTAACTCAGAACCATGCAGCCGCTCACTCACTCCCCCTTCCTTTTTCCTCCCCCCGCTTCCAGAGGGATGGGGAGGAGAATCGAAGGAATGTAACTCCCACAGGTTGAGATAACAGCACTCCAGTAACTAATGTATAATACAAACCACTACTGCTACCACCAATAATAATAATGATAAGGGAAATAACAAGGGGAGAGGACACAACCGCTCACCACCCACCAACCAATACCCAGCCGAACCCGAGCAGCGATCTGGGCGTTCTGGATAACTCCCCCCAGTTTATATACTGGGCATGACGTGCTGTGGTATGGAATACCCCTTTGGCCAGTTTGGGTCAGGTGTCCTGTCTCTGCTTCCCTCCCGGCTTCCCCTCCTCCCTGGCAGAGCCTGAGACTGAGAAAGTCCTTGGTCGGAGTAAACATTACTGAGCAACAACTAAAAACATCGGTGTTATCAGCATTGTTCCCAGGCTGAAAGTCAAAACCACAGCACTGCACCAGCTACTAAGAAGGAGAAAAAATGACTGCTGTAGCTGAAAGCAGGACAGTAACCCATTTCCTTATCTCCTCACCATGTTATCTTCCGTCTTAAGAGCACCTTTGTAAATTGGGTTGTTTAGTGGAATACAAATTGTGTGTTCAGGTACCTGTTATTAAACTTCTAGTTGACATTTTATGATAGCATTTGGAAAGAGCCCATGTGTGAAGTCCAAGGAGTCAGTTTCTGCTGTAAAAAGCCTGTGGCATTAATTCAAAAGAGCGCCTTGAGCTTTTTTGTGGATCACTGATTTTTTTGTTCAACTTTTTAGGAAATTTTTTTTTTTAATTAATTTCTTGGATTTAAGTTAGACATTTGAGCATTAATGAAGGTCACATTGTGACAGAAAACTGTGTAGCTACGTCAAGTAGTCCTTCCTCTCGTGGCCTTCCATAAGTGCACATGCCAGAAATAACACTTTCATGTGTTTTGAAAATATAGCTTCATACAGTATATTTTGGCAGGCAAAGTTACCAGGTGGTGATGGAACATTTCAGAAACACAGTGAACAAGTTCCTGTTCATGTCTGTCACAGACGAACTCCTCTGTCTGGGAGAGGAAGGCATAAATATGTACTGAGGAACAGAACTGTATAAAAAGTCAAAGGAAGACTAGTTAGAGACTATTTCTAAATCTACTCTCCACTGAAAGTTATTGTTTCTACTTTCAGTGACACAATGTGAGAAGGCAGAAAGTAAAACAAGGAATGTCTTTAATTGGATCAAATCCTATTACCCTATGAGTTAAACCTTGACACTTTGCATTTATGGAGAAAGGTGTATGTACAAAGCTCTTGGAGGGTGATATTTGGAATATGATGGTGGCTCTCAGCTTATGGCAATATACATGCCTCTGGTCTCCTGACTTGCACATAATTCCCAGAGTAGTGAGGTACCAGTTGTAGTACTCTGCTTACTGTATTTTCCCTGTCTGGATGTTGAGATGCAGTATTTTAAGCTGTATTTGCAGCCTTTCTCACTGAAGATAGGTAATCAACTGCAGACTGTTCTGTGACAACTTACAAGAGAAAAAAAGGCAGTTAATTTCATGGTATACCATCTCATTGTGCTCTAGTGCCTTCTGCCTGTCATTTGCTAACAGCCACAAACTCCAGTTGCTTGCTTCGCAGAGGCCCTGTGAGAAGTGAGAGATTCCTCACCATAAGATTATAAAGGAACCTCTTGTCATATGCAGTGAAGAAAATTTATTTCCAGCCATACCCTGGTTACTAAAGCAGTTCTAAAATATGGTGGAACACAGGCCTTAATGCTCAACCCCTAAATGCAAAGCATTTGTTTGCGTATTTTTTTCACAGATTACATGGAACAGTAGTTTTATTATGGCCAGAACATCCAAAAACTTAGAGCAGAGTTTACAGTTTATTATCTGAAGTGTGAAGTTATCAGTAGACAGAGGGTGGAATCTCTCTGCTGACACATGTACTCGCCAAATAACATGCTGCTTCCTGTCAGTCTGAACGCTTGTGGTCATTTTTTACTTCTGCCAGTTGTGAGTAGCATTAGTGTCTGAGACAGAGCACTATCCATTAGTCACAGGTGGAGAGCACTGTGAGGTGGCAGATGAGTACATATGAAGTAGAGATGTCTGGTAGGAGTATTTCACTAGGAATATAGACTATTTTTGTACCTCATGGTATGCACAGCTGAGCACTATTTTTGACGAACAGAAATATCTTTGTTTCTGTTTTACTATACACCATAATTTCGTGGACTGTGATTTATAGCAAGAGGTACCTGGACTCTCCTAGTGATACCTCTGTGCGTATTACACCACCTCTGCACCAGAGAACCTCTCTAAAAGCCTGGCATTTACTTTTCTCATGAAAACTGGCATCCACATATGGTCTAACTTTACTATTAGTTGGTTTGATTGGTTGATTATGGGGATTTTTTCATTTGATCCTTTGAATCCTGTACTGACTTGACCCAAACTAATGGGGGAAGAGATGACTGAACTTCTTTTTGGTCTTCCTTAGGCAAGTAACTGAAACAAACATAACAGTCAAAATGTCTTGACTTATCACTATGACCTCTTACTCTGTCTCAATAAGTCATCTGTGGTTACAGATCATGTACTAGTTGCTCACTCCCTGGTTAAATCCATCCTGAAACACAAAAAGGAATGCAGTAGCTATGTCTGACACATAGTGAACAGAAATAAATTCCTTGCATATACAAAATACCTTCAGCGTGAAGCAAAAGTTACAGCTATGGAAGGAGTTTAAAACTTTGCTCCTATGAACTATTACCTGGTAAAGAGATTATTTCAGGACTTGTACTTCATCAGGTAATCATGTAGTACATCTTGTTCTGCCTTAGTATCTATTATGCTATCACAGGTAATTAGAAGGAATGTAAATGTAAAAAGAAATGCCATGCACTAAGTTTGGATGGGGTGTTTACTGCTATTCTTGAGTTGGTAATTTAGTTGTTTGTGCAAAGTTAGTTATTGGCACATCATACTTGCACAGGGTTCTGCAGTAGTATTACAAATGATTTTAAAGAGTCAAAAAAGGAATTACAAGTGTTTTACGTAGCCCATTTGGAAGCACTCAGTCATTTTATAAATGGTACTAATTGTTCAGCCATCTCAAAGACTGGCATGGCAGGGCAATTTGTCTCACAGCTATTGGAAATAAAAGTATTATAGTTTTTCTGATTAATCCATTTTGGTGGCTTGCTGTTTAATATATTGCAGTGAGTATTTAAATGGCAAGTTTGACATGTGATACACAAAATATCGTTCCTTTTTTTTATTTTGATACATATTTTTTAATATTTTTTTATCGTTATTTTTGTTTTGATATATAAAATACTGTTCCTTCATCAGCGTAGCAACTTGTCATGAAGCAGCTACATGGAAACTGGCAAGTGCTGTGTTTGGTTTATGTAATAGATTAATAGAGGAGAAAGACTTTCAGGGACGGGGGAGGGAGGAGGGAGATATTCTTGCACTATGTAACCTGCCTGTGGGCAGACTGGGGGCAGGGGAAGTGCAGCTGTTAGACCCCAAATTCATATTTGACATCTGTGACGTCAAGTCATGTCAGACAAGTTTGACAGGTAAGCAAATACTATACCATCAAACTGTGATGCTTGTATTTGGGATTCTACAGAAAACAGCTGGGAATTAGACTCATGCATAGAAAAATACCTGTTGTTTCATGCTTTGAGAGGAGTTCCAGCCTCCAACCTGAAGATTAGAAAATCCTGTTAGAATGAGGTAAAATCCTGGCTAAGCAGACATAAATAAATTTCAGGGTTATCAATGATGCTTTCACGACCACCAAATTAATTCCAGCTGTTTCAACACAGGCTTGGGTTCCTGTGTTGGACTAGTTGGTGCAAAGAAGGAACTTCTAGGGCCCAATAATGATTTCTTTTGCTTAACTTGCCACACTGAATACAAAGTTATTTCGATTTAAGGACTGTAGTGTACAGCATGCTAATGATGTATCTGTTTCAGTTTGCAGCTCATCTAGTGAAAAACAAGTACCCAAGGGTGTGCATCCTAGATGGGGGAATCAACAAGATCAAGCCAACTGGTCTCCTCACTGTTCCTTCTCCACAAATTTAAGTGACTGTAAATGTTCAGGACAATCAGTCTGTATAAGGAAGTCTTACAATACAACATAGATATCCCAAACCCAAAGGGCATTATGTCATCTTCACTATATAAGCTATCATGGTGATAAGTGTCTTATCCTGCAGATCTAGAGCACAGGAGCTTTGTGTTTATTCTTTGATATAGAGCTTCAGTTGGAACAGATGAAGACTGTGAAGCTTCAAGCTTTCCAAGAAACTTCTTTCAGCGTTGATGTAGTGCACAACTAGTTGAGCAAGTCTGGACACAAAAAGAGTAACTCAGCTGACATTTGGTATCTTATAAATATTTATGCAGAACAAGTAAACTAGCATTTGATGGCTCTAAGCTGCATTTAAATAGATTATTTTTCGAAAGTGTCTTACTGTGAATATTGAAAGTTACAAGCTGAAACTGTAGCCTGTGTGTATCCTGTGTTCTTGAATATTTTAAAGAGTAATTGCTGTATCTTGTGACCAACTTTCTTTTTGAGAAAGCATTTTTTCATCTGGATTGGAAATAAAGATGTGTCCTGGATTGGAAGTCACTGTAAGAGCTGGTGCTGAGTCAATCCAAACTATATCATATTCTGCAGAAGTGGAGAAGGCCTGCCTCCTCCATTCTATTTAACCTCCCTTCCTGGACCTGTCTTGTTTCCCTTTGTCATCCTGGTTTCTCTAAGTCTAGGACATCTACAACCATGGTATCTTCCCAGTTCGTGATGGGAACAACTTGCCTTATGTAGCAGAAGGGAGGAAGTTGTTTATTCACTTTAGTTTTCATTAATCTGGTTCACTTCAGGTACTTCTGGTTTGTTGTTTGGGTTTTGCTTCTTTTTTTCTTTTTTTTTTTCTTTCTTTAATTTAGTGTGAGTTTTCGCTTTTAATTTATATTCTCCCCACTGGTAGTCTAAGGTATTTGGTAGTCATTCTTTCTGGTATTTCTGAAGTAGAAACAGTAACCATAGCAGCTCTGCAGAGGCAGGTATGTATTCTTTCACTTAGGTGATTTATTTTTCCAATCTCCTGAATAATCTCTAGAACTGAAGGGCTAAATAATTTGTCAGAGTGGCTAAAGGGTTTCAATATCATCCTTTCCTTGCTCCTTTTTCCAGGCTTTAATCTATTATTAGGCTAATTGACAAAACCACTACACTTCGTTTTTGCTATCCCTGTATGCCTTTGTGTAGACACAATCTGTGTGGGCATAATACAGTGATGCAATGTTATTTCTGTGACCTTCTGGATATCACTATCTAGTCTTCCGTTTCTGTTCTAGCCAGCTAAGGAAGATATCCAATATCCCAAGATACTGTTGTTTCTCTTAGCTGGACTTCAGAGCTGCACCACACAAAACTCAACACAAAAAGAAAACAAACCCAAACTCAAATAATATGAGCTTTTCAGCAGCTCTGTCACTCATGTTACTATTCAGGGAGGTTCTATGAGAGCCTGTTAGTTTTTTGTGTCCTGAGACATACTTGCTGTTCCTATTTGCAGAGTGTGAATGTTGTCCAGAGTATCCCTTCCAGACATTTAATTTACATTTGCAGTTTTGGTAGCTTACCAAGTTTCTTCAGTTAATATAAAAACTAGCTATATCTTTATTCAGATTTCACAGCATTCAGATTGAGTTACTAGGAGGTCTGGGAATTCTGTGGGAATGAGTGTGCCCTTTTAATCGCCCATTTCCAGTTATCTTTTCTTTGCTGATGAGTCAGACTGGCCTCTCCCATTTCTGTGTTAGAAACTTAACCGCTGCCATCAGTATTATCTTGCTATTTTTAATTCTTTCTCCGTAGCCAAACTTGTGAAGATGGACTGAAAGAGTTATTCCTCCCAAAAGAGTGTTTCTTTCCAGGGCAAGTAGTGAAACTTGATCTGTGCTGATAGAGCTAACATCAGATTTGTATATTAGACTAGCAAAACTACAGGTTTTCCTTTTTCTTTGAATCCAAGTATTGCTATTGGTGTAGATTTCCAGCCTCAGTAGAGAACTGATGCCAGAAACCACTTTCTGATTTAGAAATAATATTTCGTTTGCCTTTCAAGTAACCATGACGGTCAAAGTTTGCTACTGGTGGTGCCTTTTAGATAGTAACATCAACATACCTATTGGACAACAGTTTGTGTTCTATGACAATAAGTCTGTATTCCATTAATTTAGGTTGACAAATTCATCTTGTACTACCATAAGCATGTGATCAAACATAATTCAATATTGCAGTATGGCTGTTGTCTTCTATTAGCATTTAGTAAACCAATGTTATGCAGAGTTTAAAGAAACTCATAAAAAGAATCCGTAGAGTTTTATTACTATGGAATCAATTTGTAAGTACTTCTTGTAAAGTTGTTCGGGTTTTTTTTTTTCCCCAAAAAGTGTTTAACCATAATGTAAATCCATGTTCAGATTAACCTCAAGTAGTGGTCTTGCATAGAAAGGTAGAGAGACCCCAGTGCATGTGCTCTTGTAATTCATATGTTTTACTTTCCTGGTGATAGGTCCTTATGTGCTTTAGGAGCTATATTCTATAATGCACAGACACCAAGTTTCCAGACACAGTAATCTGTGTGAAAAACCAGATATAGTAGAGCAACTCAGATACTAATGTGTTAATCATTGTATTCAGTGGGAACAATCCAGAGAAAAGTTTTAGACTGCTGTTTTAATTATTATTTCCTAACTGAAGCAGTCTTAAAATTTGTGTCTCTACGTCTATCTAGGGTTATGTGGCATTGCATCATTCTAGAGAGTCACAGCATCTGATGGTATCAGCTCTTGCCAGCTGAGCTGGCCAGAGGAGTAAGAGTACTGCGAGTGCAGAACAAGTACATGAAATAATTGTGGGGGTTTAAGAGATCCAGTGATTATGGCAGTAGCTTGAGTTATTAGGCTATTACTGCCTGCCTTGCTACAAACTTTTGGTATGTCTTGCATAATCTGGTTGGCTCAGTTCCGAGGCTAATAACACTTCCTAATTTTACTTAGTCTAGAAAAAACAAATATAGTGAGTACTGTGACCACTTAAAATTTGTGAGCTTGAGGACAATGCAGACACTAAAGACTAAATACTTCTCTCCTAGGAAGAAGCTCTTTCCATGGGAAGCCAAACACAGATAACATGAGTTCTCCATCACTAATTTTGTAAACATTCCATTCACTTGTAAGTGCTATTAACGAATGAATTTCAGCATTCCCACATAAAATTCACAGTATCTATAAAGTATATAGTACTAGTGATGAAGAAGCCCTCGTATTACTAACCTTGGTATAAATTTTGGTTAGCTACATCCAGCAATCATGTTAACAGTGTATGATAAACACTTTGGCACAGTTAGGCCATAATAAATTATAATGTGTTTTACAATACTTAGATTTTTCTTTAATGTTTATCAAGATTGGCACCTTCTGTAAAATTAATGGAATACCAGGCTTTGTAACCCTAGAACACCAGCAATAAAATTAGAGCCTGCCTTACAAAGCAGAGGTCAGAGTATAATAAGAAAGTACTTTTATTTTCGATTTTCAGTTCTTTTTTCTCTTTTAGCAATCCCAAGTGAGCCTGTGTCGTGTGCACAGAAGTTATGTGTAGAAGAGGAGAAGATCAGTTTGCATAATGCTTTTGTGTCCTGGTATGGGTTGTTATTCATAAAAACTCTGCCTCAGCAGTAGTAAAATACCAAATTCTATTTGCTAACAGTTTTCTCACAGCTTCTCAATAGGGAAATATAGGTAGAGGCCTGGACGTAGGTATAGTAGGGGGGTCTAATCTTATTGACATGTTTATATGCTACACTAAAATATCACAGCCTAGGAAGTGTGAAGCTTTTTGGATGGATCTGTTTCTTCCTATACCATCCACCTCTTCTTCACTTCAGATCTCTATCAAAAGGATTCAATAAGGAACAAATAATTTGCGTTAACAGAAAAATTTAGACCAGAATTTAGAACTAAATGTCATGGACACAACCATATGATACTTAGCCTTTGCTAGTAGTCATAATTTTAGATAAATTAGCATGTGATATCCTGCCATTACTCAGTTTTCCATTGTTTCAGACTGTCAGTGTTCTTACACAAATTGAACACATTCATCCTCTGAACAAGTGTTCCTGACTTGTTCTTACAGCTTTGAAAAACATGTTTTTACCTTTAAGCATTTCTCACTTGGCATTCTCATAGCAAGTTTCTTAAAAACAAGTCAGAGCTGGTTTTTTTCTTTTTTTTTTTTTTTTCTCAATTGCACCCACAGAAAGAACTTTATTTTGTTTGGGAGCTTAGTGTGCAGTTCCAGCAGTGATCATAGGAGTAGCACAGTCTATGTTCTGCTGTATAATTATAATTACTTGAAAAGTATTGTACAAACCTGGAGTTTCAGAAACATACTTTTAGTGAGCACACAGCATGCAGCTTCCACAAAAGGGTTGATTTGCTTACCGTTACATCAATTAATTTGATTTGGCTTGGTTCTGTTCCTACCCTAAATGCAGTTTTTCTCAAACTCTTCAAAACTTGAATGAGCTGGTATCTCTGATTCCAAGTTCTCCTTTCAAGTAAAGCTGTTTTTTCAAGCAACATTGTTTCTCTAGCCTCCACAATATGTAACATCAGATTTAGGATGATGTTCTCAAGAGAGGAACTTAGTGGCTCTCTGGGGTAATACGTGTCTGTGTAGAACCAGTTTTCAGTGCTCTCTAATGGCAGCTCATCAACTGGGACACTTCCACTCCAGGTCTGGAAAGATGCCCCATTTACAATATGTACCCGGAAGAATGAATATGAAGACTTTAGTTTAGTATGTAACTCTGTGCTATATACATACATGTGTAATAAATACATCAATAACAGTATAGTTTGCAAACAGCTTTTTTAAAACTGACAATGCTGTTAAAAAGTGCCAGCTCTTTTTGGAAGATCCTCTGAACCTACTTAGAACAGCTCAAAGGAGTTGGAATAAGGACAATTCCTCCTTTGCAGTATTTGTGTAGGCAGGTAGTGCATGCACATAAACATGAATCCCGAGTGCTTTACTGAAATAAGTAAGGACTCTTGCCACTTCATGCAAAGAGAAATTTTACAATCACTTTTGAAGGAGAAAACAGCAAAATGAGCAGTTAGAATCCAGTGCTGTTGCAATCTGAGCTCAGTTGTTCCAAATATCCTTACTACTTTTGAAATGCTTTGTGCCTTTTGGTACTATATGTGCAAATATGTTTACCCTTCTTTTCTTCTTAAAGTCCTGTAGGTAAACCAGTATTTGCCCCAGCTTCTTTGCTGTCTTTCATCCTGCCTGATAGTGCTTTTACTGTGTACTTTACAGGCCCTTCCGTCCTCCATCCAGGATTTCATTCAGCTTTTCACAGGTCCTTACTTTTTGCTCGCCTTCCCTATCATAAACATGTGATGGGATTTCTTTCTCGAAGATTTTCTTAATGCACACATTATATCTCCTGTTCCTGGAAACTGCTTGTCCCTTATTAGCAGATGCCCAAAGCCACAGACATTAGGATCCTGGGCTTGTAATGAAATGAGATTGCTGCTGTGCACAGGGGGAGGGAGAAGTGGAAAATTCCTTGGTGCCTCCCTTGAAAAGGCAGCTCTCTCATAATGAATCACTGAGTGAAGTCTTCCTGATGATGGATGAGAACCAGTGGGGGGGCAGGAGTCAGTTGAAGGCAACAGGGAGGCATTCTCTAATTGCTCTTGCCTGACAAGGCAGAATAAACTGACACCTAGGACTGTGCTTCAAACTACTGCCTCTTGCTCATTACTCGTTACAGGAGCAATGTACATGTACCTCATGGACTGGGGCTGCTCTTGGGTTATCATATCCTGAGACAGTGGCATGAACTGTCACCTCACTTTTTTGAAAAGACGACCTGGCTGCCTTTTTTTTTTTCTTTTCTCTTTTTTTTTTTTTTTTTTGAGAAGTAGCAGGAAGAAAAACAGGCAGTGGAAAAAGTCAGGCAGCCCTACTATGTGTACTGCACATAAAGGTTGTACAGTAAATGGTCATGGTGGCAAGTAATCTATAAATACGGGTACTGGAAATTTATTATAGTCAACTTGAAGATATCCTGTGTTTCTAGTGGTCATCTGGTGAATGCCAGAAGAAAGAAGGAACCTTGGCCTTCCATCACTTTCCACTTTATTCAAGCTGCTTCTCATTTTGTCTCATCTCTGGGATGCCCCTCCATATGAAACTAGGACTGGATAAATTCTGCTGAGCATGCAGGATAGACCTCGAGTGCTCAACAAACTTCCTGAGAATTTAAAGTACTTAAGGCTAAATAAATATATACTCTGGCTGTGACAGACTGATCACTCTGATGTCCTGTTACAAAATGGGATTCTAATGTTTTGGCAAATGGAAATTCTGTTGGTTACAGAGCCCTAAAAGCCTTTGTGCAAATTCAAATAGGTATGTAAACTTCTTATTTTTACACCTTACCTGCATGTGTGTGTGTGTGTCCAAGGAGGGAGAGGGCATGCTGAAGTACGGAAAGAGAAGTGATTTTCCAGGAAAACTCACCACGTCCTCTCTGTCAGTTTTGGAAAGTCAAGACTGCCCTTTCTCCTAGGGATGGAGAGGTCATTCTAGAAGCAGCACTGGTTATCTCTTGTCCTCTGGGGAAGTGGGGAGGGCAGGCCTGGCTCTCCTGGAGCCTTTCTGAAGCCAGCTTTCCATTGCAGCTCGAACCCTTCTTCTCCAGTTTCCATGACGCTGGTCCCCAACCAGGCTTTTCATCTTCCAAGGTGACTGGATTGAATTTTCCAAGAGGACATGTACCAGCACCTTTAGCTTGTAAATGCAGTGCAGTACATGTATTTATCTCTTTCTCTATGAATTATATGCATGCACATAGTCAATGGGAAGTCCCTAAGAATGAGATGAGGTCATTAGTCCTTTAGATTGCAGTCCTTTAATTGTTTGTTTGCTTGTTTAAAGGATTTACAAGGAACTGATGACAGAACCCAGAATAATTGCAGGAACCAAATCCTTTGTTAAACATGCTGTAAAAGGTAAGAGTTTCTGAGGTTTTCAGAACTATTGTTAACATCAGTCAGGAGCTTAGACAGACCAATGCAGAAACATGATGGGTGGATAATAGACTGCTAAGAAGCTCTTATCTACGAATAATACTGTTAGGGTGTAACCTCCCTGACCCTTTGCCACTAGCACGTGGGACCCTAATTTCTTTCTATGACCTTCAACTACTACTGTAGCTGTAGTAGTACTCCTGTGGTTGTAGTTGTACTACCACTGTAGTTGAAGCAATAAAAGCATTTAATAGTTCCAAGTTAACAAATTACAAAAGAACACGCCCAACAATCTTTCTCAGAGTTTGGCTTGGTGTTTTCAGGATTTTGGTTTTGTAGTACAGGCAAACATGTATTTGTAGAACAAAATTATGCTGGAGAAGCCCGTAAGCATTATGTCCTACGCAGTTTTTGAGGGTGGTCAGTCATCCATAGCAAGCAACTTAGACAAAAGTGCAGCAGTGAATGGGTCACCAATTTGAAGAGGAAGGTGGGCAGAAGGAACTGGGTGTTTTGACTCAGTGAGAGGAAGTTCAGGGTGTGTTTTACTCTCTGCATACATTCACATCTAAAACTTGAGTCAAGCAAACTGTCCAGGGATCAGAAAGTAATGATTCCCGGGCTCTTATGCTGAGCTAGGCTTAAGCCTTTATTTGCATAAGGTGCATGGAAGACTTGACCTTACTGTAAATTTTTGCATAGCTGGCTGTTATTACTGATGTAGGGAGCAGATGAAAAGGACTGAATATATGCCCCAGCCAGTTGTTGGGCATAATAACACTCCATTGTTCCGCTACATTAAGGATTAGGGTAATCTCCACTGTACACCTGTTCACTTGCTGAAATGTTGCATTGTCCTGTTGGAGAGCCTCACCTGTTCATGATGTATGACATCTTGATAGATTATTACAGCACTGGACTCTCACTGTTTTGTGTGGAAACATATCTGTGCTACTAGGTATGATCCAGGTTAAGTAAAGGTTATTCATGCAACAGAAACTGCT
This sequence comes from Nestor notabilis, assembly GCF_000696875.1. NCBI lineage: Eukaryota > Metazoa > Chordata > Aves > Psittaciformes > Psittacidae > Nestor > Nestor notabilis. The sequence continues at coordinate 51,761 of NW_009938281.1, read as the reverse complement.
TCTTGTAACACATAGCAAATTTTCAGAAGTCTTCAGTTACTTCACAAAGGACTTGCAAAAATCTGAATGCTTTGTTAAACGTCTAAATGGGACCCAAGTTCCTGAAAATCTGGCCTCCACACTCGCTGCTACACACTTAAAAATTTGGACTTGAGCTTGGAAAATTTTTCCTCATAAGGGTCAGGATTTACATAAATGGTTTCAGTGGGAAATGCTGGCAGAGCCATCCTTCTAGTTTTTATTGTTAATCTGTTCTGCAGACCACCCATTCTGCCTCTGCAATAGAACAAGCCTAAATGGGGGATTCATTGCTGAGATTTGTCCTTGCTGATTTCATTTAGTCGATTAAAAAAAAAATAGTTGCCTCTTGCATTTATTTTCCTCATGAAATCTTAGGCTGACTACAAATCCTCTTAAAGTCTCTGCTGACCCTGTTTCAGATTTCATTTTCAGGGGCGTGCTTTTTGTTAAGAGATCTTAGGGAGTTCAGATACTAGCATGCATGCAGTTTACCTTCCTGCACTGTTTTACTGATTCAGCAAGATATTATGCAGATGATCAGAGGCACTGTCAGGTTGAAGCTAATGTCATAACTCCTAGCTTTAAGTTAGGCGTAGGCTTAAATACCTTAAATGCTTTATTCTGATCTGGCTAGAAACAATTAGCAGGGATGATCAAAATGTCAAGCTTTGCCTGAATCTGCTGAAAGACCTGAGGGTTCTCTAGGGTTCTCTGCTGCATTGTTTTGTTTTATTAAACCAAAATTAAACATACCTCCTATAGTCAGAGAGGTCTTTAATCAGGCTAAGGAATAGCAATTAGAATAATAACAATGATGGTATATGAAGGAAAGAGGAGGGGGTAGAAATAATCAAAAACAAAACAGAAAGGCCACCTACCAGAGATGTGTTGAAGGGATGTCAACAGCCTTCAGAGTATGCACACAGATCCTGTAGCTTCTCATGTTCAAATAATACCTTAGGAGCAGTTAGTGTCAGAGACAGGAGGAGCCTTTCTTGGCTGTCGCTTTTGGGTTGCAGCCTACCATTAGGTAATGTTTTGTTTCAGGGGCCTGCTCAATGGGAGGTACTGCTTGTGCAAAGGCTGCCTTTACTCATGGATTTAGCAGTGGCATAGCCTCCAAAGAGAGAAATTATCTCATTAACTCTTGGCAAGGAGACAGTGTGCAGCCAGAACGCTCCACATGCGCACAGCATGGTCTTCGTCACACAATACAGTTTGTAATTGCTGATTGCTTTTTGGCTGATGTTGAAAGCCTGACTGTCAATCCCCACCTAGAGAGCAAAACAGTAAGTAATCATCCTCCCCCAAGTCCAGTCTAGTTCAGTGTAAGCTTCACAGAAATGGCAGGCAAAGCCTTGCTGCAAGACAGGCCCATACCCCTGGGTCATACGCAACTCTCCAAAACTATAAATGAAATTCCTGAAGGATCATACTGTAGGTAGGATTTGTGTATGAGTGTACATGTTCTTAATGCATTTCAGAAGTGTTTTTTCCCTTCTCTTTTTCTTTACCACCTATTTGAGTGGCTGGGGGGGGTTGTGGTTTTGGGGTGTTCTGGTTTTTTTAATGATAACCATGTAGCTTTGGAAACCATGGAATTTCTCATGCATAGATAAATCCAGTATAGGGCTGTTCTTGTTTGCAGTCAAACAATAACAATTATCCCAGCACATTTTTGCATATTTAAAAAAAAACAGGTTTTAGCCTAAAAGCCATTATTTATAGTAGCTTTTAAAAATGAAGTGTTGAGGAAGTTGAAATTATGTTGTTTTCATCCGGATGATTAAAGTTTGGAAAGCTCATGTCAATGAAAATAAATGAGTGTGCCAAAGACAGACATATTGAGCATAACAGATGTTCTACCCAGATTTGTCAATCAGCTAGTCAAAATCTTATCAAAATCTTGGAAAAAAATTATCATTTACCAAGTGCTCAGCTTCTAACCCTGGTTCTCTCTCAGGCCTGTCCTGCACACTCCTGGTCTTCTTGTATGTGTACATAGGCTGTCTTTTCCTGCATATTTCCCCTGCCTACCTCATTTCCCAGGCACGCATACGCTCCTGAAAGCAGAGGCAATGCTTTTAGAGAGTCTGCATAGGCCATTGTGTTATCTGTTATTCCAAGTGGATAACTAATTTATTTTTTAAAAGTGGATAGTTCCAGACATAAAGACATAACAATTAACAATAAATGGCAAATTCTCTGAAATCAAATAACAATTTGAAACTTTCATGCAGGAGAGAGACAGAGAATCTGAACTTCCTATTACCTTTTTCTTCAGCATTGTCCCCTCAGTGCTGGAACTCCATTTCCTGGAGGAACTGAAGAATGTGAACCTGCTGATCTCTGATATGCTGGTGTCCTTGCCAAACCAGGTAACTGTACATAAAACTATTTCTGTACCTTTCCTAATGCAGCTGCCCCTGTGTTATACCAGCGTGGCTGTGGGTAACAGGCTGTTGCCCTTCTCCAAAAGTTATGAGCCTTACACACAAAGTCCTGCCAAAAGATGCTGCTCTTACCTATACAAATGGCAGCTAGTAAATACTGACCAAAACGAAAGCGATTACTATTCTTTTTTGGAATACAAATTCTACAGGGAGTAGTTATTTCATTATGCCACTTTGCCCTACAAGATAAACCAGACTTACTTGTTCGAAGATGGTATAGGGTTATTCAGAACTTGTGACTGATTAGTCAAGAGGTAAGAACAAAGCAGCATTTCAGCACAGACCAAAGTTCATTTCCGTTTATCCAAAAAAAGCATCTTTCTTGGAGGTGTCTGTCCAGCCCACAACTCAGATTAGCTGCTGGGGAAAAGTTGATTGTGGTGCTGTGCAAACCTCTGATGTATCTTGTGTGCATGTGCTCAGCTTTTACTGCACAATAGAGATAACCTAAAAATATATGGTGCCCAGTATGGGCTCAAGGCCTGAGATGTGTTCTTCCTTTCAGTTTTAAATACTTCCTTCTGAACTGTCCTCTGTCTCTGATTTAATCATTCTCAACACAATGACAGGACTGGGAGGGTGGATGAGGGCTGTTGATGCTGTATGAAATGAATCCCCAAGTTGCTATCACGGTGGAGTACTTCTTCCCTCCTCCAAGGCAAATTAACAAAGCTGGTGCTCAAGTGGGCATCTCTGCACACACTGTGCTGCACATCTCTAACTACATCAGGCAAAATCCTAAGCAGTATTAATAAAAGTGGAAGACAGCCTTGATTTTGATAGATAAGAACAGGGCTTTAGGGAACGTTCTTCCAAAGAGGGCAAAGCCTGGGAAATGAGACTGCCTAGTCACTGGAGTTGTGGTTTGAGTTGGCTCGTACTGTTGATTCCTGGGTTGCTGACATATGTGAAACACCAGAGCTGTGAATGGAGAGAGCCTTGGTGATACTGACAGATTTGTGGTTCGGAGAGTCTTGTGGAAGGATTTGTTTTTGCTGAAGGCTGGAATTTGTGTGCATGCTGTGTAAGGCAGCATTTCTCTTTTGATTAGTATGAGTTTGTGGGAAGCTCTTTGTACTTTCAGGCTGCATTATTAAGGTACAATGATTTATAACGATAAATGTGGGGATCATCTGAACTTTCTCTGGGGAAATCTGAGATAGCAAGGAAAAGTAATGCTTTCTGTTTAGATTAATTATACAAAATTATGCTTAATTAAAGGGAATATTTTGCTGTAGCTTGATCCAAGAGATCCAGAGTCTTCAATCTCCCAGTAGGCCTCTGGAGACATCAGTAGGGCTGGTGAATACTGGCAGTGCAGGTGGGAGTTACAGTTATGTGTAACTGAAAGAGTTTGAACTTCGGACCCATTCAGAGGGGAAAGAAGGGCTATGGGAAACCTGGAAAAACCTGAAGTCAAGTAAAATGTTTGTGTAGGTATTCATAATGTACTGTCAGCACAGAAGATTTTTTACCATTAGAAAAAGTTAAAATTGTGCTTTTTCTTCAGTATTTGGAGTACTTGCAGGTAACAGACAGCTCCCCAGAGTCCATCTGTTAATGACAGAAAACATGGGAGCAACTTAATATGTACAGAGAACAAAGAGATTAATGTCAAGTGTTGCTGAACAAATTCGTTATCCAGAAACCCTCAACTGAGTGCAAGTCTGGAATGCATCCATTCTCCCAGTATTGCGCTAATGTAATTATTTGTTTAAGAGGTATTTGCATGTTTACTGCCTTTACTGAAGCTGGTGTTTGCTTTGCAGAGACCCGTAGGTAGGTCTGGCCTCTTTGTGAAATCTTGCGCACAGTCATGCATGAATGAGGTACGCTTCATTCAGTGAGCCAACGGCTCAGATTCTCAGAAGACGTTCAAAACACGACATGCAGAACATTTCATGCAAAAGAAAAGATTACCAGATATACACTTATGTCTTGTGGGCAGTCATTTAACATGACAGGTGCACCATAGGACACTCATAACATACAGATTTCCTGAGAAATAAGCAATTTATTTGATACAATATAGCAGATTCTCTTTTCCATTTTTTTTGCTCCCCTTTTTGCAGCCATTGGCTATTTCAGTTATTATTTACCACATTATCACTGATCGCAGCACTGTGTTGTTTTTTCATGCCTGGAGTTTTCTGGGGTTAGCCTGCTTTCATATCCTGATGTTTGCTTTACTGTCTTTGGCATTTGTATACAACTACTGAGCAAGACTGCAGTATCTGCCAGTGGCAATACATTCAGCTTGGAGCTGACAGGCAGGGTACTAACTAGAACCCAGGAGGATGCAAGTCTCCAGTTTTCCCCTGCAACACAGATTCTGTTTCATGCCAGTTATTTTCTCTCCTCTCTTTCCTTTTACCGTTTCTGAGGATATAAATGTTATCCTCACTCAGCCTGTGATCAGGCCCGAAGATTTCTTTACAGTTAAAATTGAACACAGGAAATCTTCTGACATTAATGCAGCAAGCTTGACGGTGAATAGCTGCAAAAAATAATTACATTTACAGTAGTATCTCAGTTGCCCAGTTGAAACAGTAGAGCAAATCTGATAGCTGCACTCAGCGAAGATGATTATGTGTTTTTAGCTGAGAACCAATCTGGTCACTGTCTCCTTTTGGTAAATGTATCTGCTAAGAGCAGCAATGTAAGTTTAGACCCAAACGGAAAAAAGTAAGATGAAGCAACTCAGACTGTTTTTTTTCTGGATGTGTCTCATTCCCTGTGTCTCTTACTAGGATTCATGGTGAGTAAAAAATTGTCAGTTAGAAAGAAATGCATTTGAATCTCATCTGCCCCTGAATGAACACTGAGATGAGGTACTGAAGCTGGTAGTAAATTACATTGTTTTGGCGATAAACTACCATACTGAACTGTAGGAGGAAACTTGACTATGTGTTTCAGTGTTTGCCTGTCCTTACTGCTTTTTAACATGGTGATAGCAGTCATGTTTGATCTGCATGACTTCTGTACGTCGTGTCAGGACTTGATTTTATGTCAATGTTCTGATATGCTGCTGCTCCTCCAATGAATTCTGCTATTGTTACCTCCTTTTTTTGTTTCCTGGGGCTATTATTTTCGCAGCTTCTGGGTGTGTGCATTTATGATGTTTCTTGAATGCGTTTCAGGGAGTGTACTCTAGTGCAAGTCAATGGGATGATACGATAACGTGTCATTTGATACCAGGATTTTGGTAGAGTTATCTGAGCGTGAAACATTAACAGACTGGGCATTGAAAAGCAATGTTTAAGTTTCCTCATGTGCTATTAACTGATGCGTGTGTGAGCTGTGAGGATCATATTGCTCGAGCTGTGTAATGGTATGCTTTACTGCTGTTTCTTTTAACCACCAGTGAGACAACATGAACACATGGATACAAACTGGTTTGGGAAGACTGAAGGTTTATTCTTGCTTCTGCCACTCAGTTGAGGCTGCTCAATTAACGTGATTAGAACTTTGGGGTTTGTCCTGTGTGTGCCTGATCTGACTGGCTCTTTAGAGCTTATATCATATGTCAGATAGATCTGTTCTCCTATATGCTTTTGTAAGGTCCTACTGCAGTTTTTTTTCTGGATGCTATCTATTGTAGTTCGAGTGATGAATATATTACAGTTTCAAGGTAATTAATAACAATACTTTAAAAGCCTTCATTGAATTATTTTTCTGGGATAAACCCTGAAGCAGGAATAACCCAGACTGTCTTCCCCAGCAAATTCTTTCTGTGCACCACAGGAACTTTATCCCCCTCTACAGTACACAAAAGTTCTGATTGGGCTGGGCCAGCCCTGTTGGCAGATCCCCTCGTGTTGACACCTAGTATCTCCAGCAAATGATGGATATGAGGACTGTCTACCTTAGTACTGCATCAGTATTGTGGTTTCTGTGCAGAGATAAAGTACTGCTAATTAAATCACCCTGTGGTGTGTGTGGGGATCCAGAACTAAACATTTACCTGTTTGTTAAAATACTTAAAATATAAACCGAGTAGCTGCCATTGCAGTGGTCACAGCATTAGATCCTCTGTGTGTGTGTCCCTGAACGTCTTCCTTCAAGGCTCAGGGATGAAAGGCATAGACAAAGCATAGCTTTTCATCTAATAATGTTAACCCCTGCTAACTTGGATTTCTGGGAGGAAGATTTTACTTGTCTTCATAATGTATCCAAGATTTCAACCCTCTTTAATTTTCATGCTACAGAAGGAATCCTGTAGGTATATTTTTAAAAATAACCATGTCTGAATGTCTGAAGTCTCTTGGGCAGTTTTGGGGAAGCCGAGAACATTGTAAGGTATTTCCAAAAAGCAACCACCTTTCTAAATTAGTTTGGGGACGAGAAGATGCTGCTTCTGAGCTTTGTAAATGTATGAGGTAGAGAGGTTGCTTATTGTGCAGTACAGGCATTGTACAGTCTGGACAGAGGACTGATAGCTTACATGTTGTATCAGTGGCAGGTCTGTGATGAGCACATATGTTCAAAGAACAGGAGCTGGGAAATTGTATACAATGACTGACAGGCTTTTTAGTTGCCTTTTGTCTGTTTTAAAATATTCTTAATTGAATTAATGTCTTCTGAATGAGAGAGCCTGCAGCGCCATGCTGTCAGAGCAGCATTCAGTGAGCAGCCGTGCTTCCTGCTGGTAAGTGGCAGCAGTGTCAAATGATGTTCGGATGGGAGAGAGCTGGTGCTGGCCACCTGATCTCCCACATATGAAAACAACTAATTTATTCAGCTTTAATCAGGCATTAGGGTGGAAGTGTGATGATAAGTACATTTCCTTTACAGTTGTACCAAAACTTTCTCATGGAAAAATATACCCTTTTGATTTTAACAAGGAGGCATCATGAAGCAGAATTAAAGCAAAACAGAGAGAGGATGCAGTGGTTTTTGATCAAATGGAGAGCTTTCCTGTGAGAGGCCAAGTTACTTCACACCAGAAAATGTCTTGATTTATTGGTGTTTTTTTGTTTTTGATGTGGATGGTTAAGACGTGGAACTCTAGCCAGCTATACCACTGCTGTGCCAGATCCATGGATTTCTTTTCCTTTGTCTCTTGCTCCTTTAAAACAAGCTTGTTTTCTGTTGTGTTGCTTTCAGCTTTCTGTCATTTATAAAATGTTTTCTATGTAGGGATTAACTTCCCTGTGATACGTTTCTTGGGAAAAAGCCTTAATTCAGAACAAGAAAAACGGCATCTCTCTTTAAATTGAAAGAGGTAAAGTGGACACCCAAGTCCATGAACTCAGGGACCAGCTCTCTCAAAACTGAAAACAATGTATCTGATTTCTATTATGCCAGAAACCTACAGTCAGAGAGTGCCAAGTGCACACACTGCAAAGGTGGGAAATGCTATATCCTCCTCTGTCATGTTGGATTACCAACCTGATGCCCTGTAATTGCGTTGCTCTTGTCTGCTGGAGGTGTGAAATAACTGTCTGAGCAGAAGAATGGAAATTAATAGGTGATAAATTTATTTTGACATGGATGAGCTCTGTGATTCAGAGAGACACAATTGCAGGCATAATGCATTCAGGAAATACAGTGAAGCAGTCAAAACTCAGAAGTTTGTGAAGCATATTTAGATGTCAGCATCTCTGACAAGTCTCAATACCTCACACTGTTGCTGAAAATTAAAATGGGCAAGTTTTTCCTTAACTGGAGGTTTGTTGGACACATTGGAGGCAGGATTCAGAGTTAATTAGACTTAATTAGCCTGTTCTAGCTTGGTAGTGGAGGCAGCAGTAGCTGTACTGGCAGTGAAACTCTGCAGATTGACACAAACTCTACAGATAGAGTCCAACCAAGAGAAACTCACATCATCTTTTCATGCAGGTCTTGGTGTGTGTCCTCTGGTATGAATTTTCTGCACTGGATTTTCTGGGTTTAGCAGGTTATTTCTATCAATGGCTTCTCTTTCTTTATGAACTTAATTGAGTAACCAAGATGTTTTGAGGACTATGTAGATTTCTGAACTATAAACTGTTTCCAGAAGGAGATTCTACATTTTTGCCACATGAAATGTGTAGTAGTTACAGTTCAGTGAGATGTCACTGCACTTTATGAGGGTACATATTCATTCCAGGCCAACCACCATAAAAACTATGAGAATTTATGGGTTTGTTTGGAGAAAAGATTAACTACACAAAGTGGCCCAGGGTTTCACTGGCAAAGTGATAACAAAAATAAATACTGATAATGTTGTTATTGAATATATATCTATTTTTAAGAAAAAAAAAAGTGGTTGTTAGGGAAGGTAGTTTGAAGAAGAAAAAGATTTTTAAATGGATGTGTTTTGGGGGGGTAGGGGTCTTCTCTCTCTCTTTTTCTCCTCAGTTCCTGGCACTTTTCATGGAGGAGGCTGGTGGGACAGCTGTTGTTCAGCTAAAGCTCTGCTTACAGCAATCCCTGTAAGAAATACTGATTTCTTTTTTCTCCTGTCATGAGTCAAAGTGTCTCAGATTTACAGAGGATCACTTATTCTCAGTATCAGAGGAGGTTAAGGACAGGGTAGCTGAAGTAAAATCCTCCTTGCATTCTCAAGTCTGACATTTATCGTATGAGATGTTGATTATCATGTTTCCCTAGGTATTTCATAGCAAACTTGAGGTGCTTAAGAGAGCTCCCATGAGGCCATGAGTGCAGGGAGTATTTATCCTGCATATTAGCCTTGGCAGGACCTAAAATGAAACTCTTACACTCCGGAGACAATCAGTTTTATAATGCTGAATGAAGAGAGCAATGTTAAGTGCTGTCAGCAGCCTATGCAAAGTTCATCTGAGAGTGAGATTATTGCACTGTACCACTGTCATGAGAGTATTGCAAGGGTTAAGTCATTTTTTATAGAACACTTTATCTGAAAGGAGTTTGTTCAGATGAAAAATATCCTAGAGAAGAGATGAAAACACCATTTTGGTTTTGGTTTTGGTGGTTTGGTTTTTTTTTTATTTGAGCAAATGACATACTAGGTAGGATTCCCCCGAATAGAAATCTCCCTGTTTGTACAGCATTTAGTATAAGATCTCTCGTGGATCACTATGGCACAGTATAAAAGGTTATTAATGATTGTAGCATCCCTTATTTGGGTATTATTGATGTTCCAAAAGTAATCTTCATATTACACTGGCACAGGATTTTCTTCATCAGTTCTTTACATGTTTTCTAGTGTGGGAGCCTGGTGCCTCCTCTCCTGCTACTTTGTGGCTTCACTTCTGCATCAGCACTGAGGTAGCCTGAAACACACACTGACCCAAAACTTGGCCTTTGGCATTCAGAGCGTGCTGATGTTAACAGTAGGACAGTGATGAATTGTGTGGTGGGAAGAGCAGCCTAGAGGCATTGCTGAGAGGCAGTGATCCAGAGCTGCTGTCAGGATTTGGTGCAGTGTCAAAACAACAGCACTGTCATGCAGGAAGCCTCATTGCCTGGCTACTCACTGCACAGTCTGTAACCTCCTCTTATTTTATTGGTGAGATAGTTTACATTATTTTTTTATATAAGCTGCCACTGTGTAACTGTTCAGTGTTAGGGAAAATCTGGGACATAGAACTTGCCCAGCAAGGAGCCAGGATACTGGTGGTAGTGGTGGTTTACCTGCATTACCTGGGTCTTGTTATTTTTCGTGGGTTTCTTGGTAATTTTTTTCTTCTCTCTGTAGCATTTCCTGGGTCTGATTCCCTCAGGCTGTGGGAAATAGATTGATGCTGGACTGAAAGTGGAGCAATGGCTATAAACGAATAGTTTGGCAGTGGGCTTTAGGTATGCTTAAGCCCTCTGACATGGAAAGCTGCTGTAGAAGCAGTTACAGGGAGATGTTGTCTGTGCCACAAAGAAAGCAGACAACTGTGAAACAATGTTAGGGAATGGATTTGGTAATAAAATAGTGTATCCATGCTGCAACACAGTACAGACGGATCTTATCTTGTTCCAGTTTCAAAAGTAGTCTAGCAATAGCAACAAGGAGCGCAGCATTGGCTTCTGTGCTCCACTGGTATGCCTGTCTGGAGTGCTGCTGTGAGCTGTGGGAATGCACTGTTGTCTGCAGTTACCATGCTGCCTAGCTCAGTCTGAAGTAAAAGGAGATCACTGTATGTGAGACAGACCCCAAGAGCAGTGTTGACAACTGCAAACCGACCGGGAAGTTCATTAACCAGGAAAGATCAAAAGCACTGCAGGACTTAAGCTTCTCCAGGTAATGGAGGCAGGACCTGAACTGTACAGACCATTTTGGGTGGCCTCCCAAGAGGGGGAGTTTCAAATTAGCTGTAGCAAAAATTCTGGCTGAAGGTCAGGCAGAGTACTGCAGCGTGAGCTCTCCAGCCTCTGTTTACATCAGGTACTACCTGGAGGTGCCCAGCTCGGCACAGAGACTGTGTGCCAGGCACAGCATAGGCCTGCACAGGGCTACAGTCTGCTGTGAAGAGGGGCTCACCTGGGGCTTTCAAAGCACACTAGGCAAGGACACAGAGCAGATGTTGTTTCAGAGGAGTCCTGCAGAAGAGGGGGAAAGGCAGGATGAGCTGTAAGGCTGTACAGACTTTGCTCTCGGTGATTTTTTGGCTTAGCGAGGGGTGGGTATGTATTTTTAACTAGCTCCTGTTATGTTTCTTTGAACCCTTTTGAAATGCCAGGAGGCTGAAGGGTTTTATAACAAGCAGAGCCTGACAAACTGCTGAGGATTTGCACCTGTGAGATAGGGAAAAACTGGTACTAGGGGAAGTTTTTCCTTCTTAGGAACTCCTAAGAAGGCTCCTGCCTGCCCAGCACAGACCAGCCTTGGCAGCACTTCTCAAGCAAACCTTGTTATTATACCTGAATGCATAAATAGACATATATTTATATGCAATATACATATTAAAAATGTTTGTATATATGTGCTGTTCCTCCTATATAAATAAAGGTGCAGTATTGAAATTGGGTGCCTGTTAGAGGCATGTTCAGCTTGTTGTCTGTTACGCTTCAATGTAGCTTGTTCAGAGGAGGGCAAAAGTTGATTTTATTTTTTATTTCCAGTGCCTGGGAGAACAAATAAAGAGTCTAGAAATGTAGATAAACCACTGGAATTATTGCAAGCAATATTGAATGGAGGAAAAAATGCTTTTTTCTCTTGGGATTTTGCACTCTTTTTTTGTCAAATGAAGTTCTTCCCTTTTGCCCTCTGAAATTAACCAGAAGTTGTTAATAACTTTATTGATTTTTTCTCATCCAGCAATTATTATTCAGCTTTAGAGAGCTCTGCAACCCATGACCTATTTTTTTTCCGTAAGTGTGATGTGGAAGAAGCAAAGTAAATTTTGTGATTCTGACATGCATGAGAATTAAATATTATTTCTGATTAAATGAATGATGCTGAAATTCATGGGCCAGAAAATCAGCTGATGAAATATGAGCGTAGCGCCGTTTGAACTAAAACCTTTATTATAACTTTGCTATCACCTGAATTTATATAAATGTACTTTCATAGTCTAGCAGTAACATTAACTTAGCCTCTGAAGTCAGTAGCTGAGGTACAGGAGGGAGGTGGCACAGGTGGGATGTGCTAATGGGTGAAGCTTTGACCTGCATGTATCTCACACTATCTTACTGTCACCACCTCTCTAGGACAGAATTTGAAGACAGACTCATCAAGTAGAGGGGAAAAAGCATTAACATGCAGGGGAAATCTTTATAATTTCAACATCCACTGATACCAGCTGCTGGGCTCATTGTGTGTCAGATAAGTTAGGTTTTGACTTGAAAGAGGCTTTTGGCTCAGAGTGCAGGAGCAGGATGAGCGTGACAAGATGCAAACTAGAGCCATGAGAGATTGCTCCAGAGCTTGCCACATCTTGTGGCCATACAAGTGTTGCTGAGGGCAGCAGCAGTAGAGCAGGTTAGGGAGAGGGGACAGACAGCTGCAGACTTGCTCTGGCAGGTAGAAAACATGGCAAGAGACAGTTTTTTCTTCATAAGGGCATGTTGCCACTGCCTCTTGTCTTGGCTCAGGCAGCAAAAAGCTTACTTTAGCATTAGGAGGTGGCCAGAAGCCTGAAAATGTAAAAGAATGGGAGAAAAGAAATGGGGTCAGGAGCTGGGAGTGAAAGGTTGGTTGCTTGACATGCTCTCCCCAGGCATGGACTGCGGGCAAGCAGAAATAAATTGTGTGTATGAACAGAAAATAGATGAGGTCTGACCTTGCTAACTGAGGAGTTTAATGAAGGTTCAGACAATGAAATCGGGGGAAGAGATGTTTGCCCTAATTTTAATCTTCGTTTATCTTTACACAGTCTTAGAAAAAATGTTCTGTATTTTAAACCAGGGAACAAGTACAGAGGAGAGAAAACAGCTAACTGCTCTGTGCCTGTGAATGCTATTTTAACAAGAGGCCCCTAAGCTGTTACGGGTCTGTATCATAATTTGGTATGGACTTCATACTTTTATTAGAATTACTAGCAAAGTCACAAACTCAATTTACCTGTCATCTTCTGAGATGAAGGAAACAGAATAATTGTTGGAATGGCTGATGTTGGGGCCTCTGGGTCATTTGAAGTTCCTAATGTTATTTTTTCAGGTATAGAAAGTGTTGTTATTACATGGATGGGCAACAGTACTTGGGTTTTGGATCACTGTTTTTGCTTCTTGAAACATTGGCAAGAGGTACAGGTTTTTCTTCTCCTTTTTTTAGCATGCAGAAGGTCTATGTTGCGACATTCAGGACTTGGACATTTCCAAGATGTAATGGAGTCGTAGGGCAGGAACTAAGAGATGGTTTCCTGCCAGGTCTGAGCTGCTGCCTAGGGAAAACAAGCAATAGAGGAAGGGTTACAAAGAGAAGGATTTTTTCTTTATCTTTTTTTCTTTTTCTTCCTGTGACAGCTGGTTAATCTTTCTTAATTTGGAAGGCCACACTCATGAGGCATAAACAAAGCTAAGAACAGCAAAGCGTGTCTAAGAGTATGCCCTGCTGCTTTATGGCTATTAGGAAAACACCCCAGGAATTAATCTTTTAAAAATAGCTCAGTGTTGCAGGCACGAGGGGTGTGACTGTGGCTGCAGGAAAAAGTTCTGGCTTCGTAGTTCCTAAAGTCAAAGAAATCCTGTTTGTTTAGTATTCATTTGAAGGAGTAAATTGGCCCAGCAAAGCGTGTCTAAGAGTATGCCCTGCTGCTTTATGGCTATTAGGAAAACACCCCAGGAATTAATCTTTTAAAAATAGCTCAGTGTTGCAGGCACGAGGGGTGTGACTGTGGCTGCAGGAAAAAGTTCTGGCTTCGTAGTTCCTAAAGTCAAAGAAATCCTGTTTGTTTAGTATTCATTTGAAGGAGTAAATTGGCCTCTTGTGCCAGAGAAAACAGTCTTTGGGTTCAGCAAGAAACTTTATTATTGTTTGGGGAGGATCTGGCAAACACTGCCAGGTGCAGTGCTTTATACCTAATGTGAATCTTCCTGGTAGATGGTGGGGGCTAAACTTAAAAGTATGCCGCTGAGGATAAAGGCTTTGATAGCCTATTTTTCATCAAAAGCTCAAGACAGCAGCAGCACAGAGTGGAAGATGGAGGCAAAAAAAGTTGGGGTCCTCTAACAAATTGGAAGGTAAGAGAAAAAATGCAGTTGGTAACCTTTGAGAGCTATATGAGGAGGAGGAAAAGGCAGAGGGGGAGAAGAAACAGCTTGTGCAGAGGATGGAGAGCTGTGCCCCCTCCGTGCAGAGGATGGAGAGCTCTGCCCCCTCCATGCAGAGAATGGGGAGCTGTGTGAGCACTCCCCACATGATGTGCTGCAGTGAGTGCATCCAACTCCAAAGAAACGCACGTGCATTTACCAGGGACAAAGTAAAGAAATACTCCAGTTCCGAATTCAAAGCCTTAGCTACTTGCTGTATAGTCAAAGACTTGGTTAGAAGCAACACCAGTGCCTGCTCTCCTGCTGTTGGTTGAGGGTACTCATGAGTGTCCTGCTGTGAGGGCTGCCTCAGCACTGTGGGGTGGGTAGGGCAAGCCTGTGGACTGCCCAACCATGAAGGATCAGAGGCAAATGGGGCTTCCAGTTTGATTTGTAGAGACTTGGTTTGAATCTGTTCACAATGGGGACTCCAGCCCTAACTGAAGCCAGGGGCACTGTGTCCTGGGTTCAGCTACAGCAGTCATTTTTTCTCCTTCTTAAGTAGCTGGTGCAGTGCTGTGTTTTTGACTTTCAGCCTGGGAACAATGCTGATAACACCGATGTTTTTAGTTGTTGCTAAGTAATGTTTACTCTGACCAAGGACTTTCTCAGTCTCGTGCTTTGCCAGAGAGGAGGGGAAGCCAGGAGGAAGCAGAGACAGGACACCTGACCCAAACTGGCCAAAGGGGTATTCCATACCACAGCACGTCATGCCCAGTATAGAAACTGGGGGGAGTTACCTGAAAGGCCCAGATCACTGCTCGGGTCGGGCTGGGTATCGGTCGGCCAGGTGGTGACCAATTGTGTCCTCTCTCCTTGTTATTTCCCTTGTCATTATCATTATTATTGGTAGCAGCAGTGGTTTGTATTATACCTTAGTTACTGGACTGTTCTCACCTGAACCCATAGGAGTTACATTATTTCGATTCTCCTCCCCATCCCTCCAGGAGCGGAGGGAGGAAGAAGAGGGGGGAGTGAGCGAGCGGCTGCGTGGTTCTGAGTTACTGGCTGGGCTTAAACCATGACACAGTAGCAGTAGGATCAGGTCCTGCCAGGAGTTAGAACCCACACTGTGGCAAGGTGTGCGGGTGTCGTGATGCCCATGGCTGCTGTCATGCCATGCAGGGGCACAGGGCAGCACAGCTGGGTTAACACAGACTGTGCCCATCCTTGTTTATCCCACTGGAAACTTCAGCTCCCACTGGGAGAACATGGCCCATCCAGAGTGGTGTTGGCAGAAGCGCTGTTGGCTGTGGCGCTGCAGTTGGGCAGCGGGCATTGCCTTTGCACTCTGCCCAGGGATTAGAGCCCTCAGCTGGGATAACTGTGAGCAGCACCACCTCTTCACCAGCCCAAAGGGTTCTGATGACTGGAACCAGAGGAAACAGCCTGAGGGTTTGCATTTTGCACGTGAGAGCGCCAGTATTTCAAGTATAGTGCTTATAAAGTTGCTGGTAGATCTGCTGAGGAGCTTTTGACGGGTTGATGTCACTGTGGGCTGGGCTGCAAGCTCTGCAGCAAAACTGTAGTGTGCTGAAACGTGAGGCTGCAAGAGCTCTCTCCCTTTGTCTTGCCCTGATGCTGTCCTGGCTTACTGTTGATGCAAATGCACTTTGCAAAAGACTCTGGTAATAGCTGTTGCTTAATTAAGGAATCTACTCGGAGCTTTGTAGAGTGCTTTGCGTAAGAGAGATGGATGACATGTACCTAGTTAGGAAGAAAAACAGCTGTAGCACAAACCAAATATGGTGGAGAAGGGAGGGATATTGCATTTCAGTTTTTTGATGTAGGAAAAAGAGTTTGTTTGTTTTCAGATACAGGAGAAATGGAACTTTAAACAACATTTTTTACTTGGAGTAAGAACTGCATTTACTACATCCACTTTGAAATGTGGCTTGGATGTTTGTTACTGGAACACATGCGGCTCTTCTGCAGTGAGTTTGCTAACTGCTTGGCAAGGGATAGGGAAAATGCCTGTTAAAAATTAACTAGTAGATGAGATTAATCACATATGAACAGTTCAGAGAGCACGGTGGTTTCATCAGTGTCTGATCTACTTGCTTGTCCCATGGCTGGCCAAGTTCCTTTGTAACATGTTTTTTGGTTTCTTTGGCATTCTAGGTGCCCTGTTCAGCCATTCCTTCAGGAGAAAGGAAGGAGTGTTTCTCTGAGCAACTAAGAGGATTCATTTTAATCAGAAACAAGGTGTTTTGTTTGATATTAATGAAGGACCAGATCTTGTGCCACACAAGCCAATGGCAGCATAGTCCAAATTGTTTTTAGCATGCCCTGCCTGATTGTGACTCTTGCAGTAGCAGTGGCAAAATGACCAGTTGGAGGTCCAGGCTTTTGGAAGTTACAGACAAACTTGCTTAGAAACTTCCCTCCCTCCCCCCTCCAATAATGCTGGATAATGGAGGCTTTTAACTGTGCTATTGCTTTTAACTAATTGCTATTGCAGGTTAGGGTACTTGATCTGTCTCTGTAGTAGTGTATCAAAGAGAACAGTGTTCAGCAGTAGGATTTGTGAGTAGGTTCAAGTAAATGGCATTTACCTACCTCTGGGTGCATGATATAAGCATTTGCCCACTTCCCTTATCTGCCACGTGGGTAAGTTTACTCTCCTTACTTACAGCACTATAAATAGGGATAGAGAGGTACACAGAGAAATTCCTACCAGTCCCTTTAATATGTTTGGGAAGCTCCAGGGCAGCCTCACCCCTCAGTTGAAAGGCCGGTGCAGCCTGTGGCCTGTCCTTCTGCAGCTCTGTATAGTTCCCTTATGAGTGCAAGACATTTGTCTTTCTAGAAGTGCGGTCATCAAAGGGTAGAGCTTGTTTGAGCAGTCCATACACATCCCTTAAGGGAGTTTTTGGCCCATCACTGAGATGTAAAGAATGAGTAGATAACATTGTGCATATTGGGTGTCAGGACACAGTCTTCTTTCTGAGGATGTTTTTAATAGCCAGGTTTGAAAATCCTCCTTGCATATTATTTTGCATCCTGCAAGATTACCTTGTTGTTCCTGTTGGCAGCCTCGTCTGGTTTGGGGATTCTGTGTTTCCAGGCTGTTCCACGCAGGTTGGACATTGGAAAGCTCACCAGCCGAGGTGTCTGTCAGTGCATTTCAGGGCCAGAAATGGAGTTCAGTTGTTTTGCAGTCCCATACTGATGAGTGCAGTTGCAGGATTGCTTGTGTTTCCCATTAGTGCCTCCTGTGGTTTCACCTGCAGTAGCCTGTTGGAGGGTCATAGTTCAGATCTGTTTGCCACATGCTCAGGGTATTTCCCTATTTGGGTTTTTTGTGCAGTTTGCTACCTGCATGCTAGGACCTACTTGCAGTAAGCAGGGGGTTTCAGTCAGAGCAGCTAGTGCAGAGGGTGGTACTGAACAGGTCTTCTCTGTTGAGGGTCCCTCATTAGGAAGGAAGCAGACTTGCCTGGTGGGGAAGGAAAATCTCTTCCTTACCTACCTCAGGGAACATAAACATTTGAATTTGCCCAATGTCTTTAGCAGCAGAGCTCATGCCTCTGACAAAAGCATGATCAAAGGCCATATGGTGATGAAGATGTCCCCTGATCTACCACATACTTTGCCTATTTTTCATATTAACGAATTATTTTTTTTCCAAGCCTCAGTCACGTATCTATATTTGGCAGGCAAATCAGTCCAACAAAAGCTGGCAGAGTAGCTCACAGGAAGTTCTCCAGCAAGCATCTGAGCAGGCCAGGGCTGCTTGCTGATACACAGACAAGCTGCCAGGATGCCAAGGTCTCCTAACACCCCACAAAACTGCCTGGTGTACCTTGTGGGTAATGAAACATCACTCAGTTTTAGCAATCAGCCTTCAGTAATGGAGTTCAGCCAATTATTGTCCTTTAATAATCAGGATAGAACCAGAGGCATATGACAGGAGAGTGAGTGAATTGCTCAAAATTCAGTAACAGCTCTAACTACGCAGTAAAGCTGCCTGGTATCTATGTAAATTGATGTACACTATAGAGTTGTGTACATATGTGATTAATATTAGTGATCAGTTTCAGTGTCTTTGAGGCCTGTTTATACACTCCAAGGCACAGTAAATAAAGGGATCCCCCTAGAGTATTAACAAGAATCATGTGTATTTGGTATTTAAGAGGGAACACTAAATGTCCCATCTGATGGAAAGTTTGAAGAGCCCCATGGGATCACAACTTCTTCTGTCCTCCAACTGGTCCAAGAAACTGAGGCAAGATGACAACATTTCCTGAGCTAGCTCAGAACTTCAGAAGGATGGAATTCAAAGTGTCTCTCTTGGGCACCCCTCTGAATCTTACTGATCAAATTTCTTACCTCAGACAGTCTTCTAGGTACTTTCCTCATTTAACAGCATAACTGGTACTGCTCAGTGGTTTTTTGGGTTTAGTTCTCTGCTCACATTGGGCTGGACATCAAGATGCTGAAGACTGTTGAGTTGTCATCACTAGCTGAGGTGGCACAGACTGTGTGAGCTCCCAGATGAGGAGCTCTTGCTCTTGTGCTAGACCTAAACCCAGGGATGTGAGAGTGCATTTCACTGTGCCACTCTCAGTGTTCATATCTGCATGGAAAGATCTGGAAAAGGGGAGAAAGTTTACTTGTACCTGGCATCCCAACATACTGGTGATAAGATCCAATGAGTGAAGTAATAGGCAAGAAATTTGTTCCTTTAACTCAGCCAGCTTTTTTCTTGATTTAAAAATTGGATGTTGTCTTTGATCTGTTACCAATCATATATCAGGGTATACTTTTGGCTGCTTTTCTTTCTGAGCACTTGTGCTACACATGTATTTATGTGCTCATCTGGGAATAGAATAATGTAAAAACATACTTCAAATTGGCAGTGGTTCCTTGTTTTTGGCAGAACCACCGTGGAGCAGCTGTGTGACAACCTGAGGCACAGGGTCTGAGGAAAACGTGTGTGGCAGGGAGAGCACGCCTTTCATGGCTTATATCAGGATGTGTGGAATGGGGCTCTATCTGGGTTCCCCCCTTCTGCTGGGGTACCAGAGCAGTGATGGTGTCTCCCTGAAATTCTGTGTAAGTGGCCCAAACTTCAGCACTGGTGTTGCATGCAAATGCAGTGAAATCATTCTCTGAGTACACACTGTACTGTGTCTTTCCAGGCGCTTGCCAAACTTGAAATGAGTATCAAAAGAATTCTGAATGAGAACGTGGGCTGTTAAAATGTACGACAAGGAAAAACCTGGGAGAAGATGTGGAAGATGGCTATTCGTGACCTGACCAGAAGGTAAATGTCATGAAGTAGGTTAACAGAACTTACTGGAAAAGTGCTGTAGTATCTTGTGGTCAGAGGAAGGCAGGATTTGGCTGTGTCACAGAGAGCGAGGCATCCTTATTCCATGTGCTAGATAAATACTTGGCTTCCTTGCTCAAACACGTAAGACTGGCCTGAGCCTATTGGGCACAACATACATGTGCACACGCACACACACAGGCAGTATATGCAGTTATGCATCATGTTTCCTGGTACACAGAGTACAGAGGTGGTGCTGTAGGGATGGCCCTTTTGCTCTAGAGATGTGGTGTCTGAGATACCTGCAGGAGAATGGTTTGATGGCAACAGAGGCTTTTTCCTGTGTCTTGGGGAGTCCTTTAACAGCTGGATTACAGGAAAACAGTTAAGTGGCAAAAATCTTCCCACATACTACAGAATGAAGTTACATATTACTAAGAGTAAAAAAATAATTGCTTTATTCTAAAGAGCTATTGGGAAGCAACATGAAGAAAAGTAGTGATGAAGGACCTGATCTATAGAGCAGGGAATTATTTCTGTCTTTATTCAGATAATTCAGGCCCACTTTGTGTCATTCTTTGACGTGTTATTAAGAAAATAAGGGATAGATCTATACTTTGGACATATATCAAGCATGTGTAAGCGTAATATCCCGTCTGACTCTCTGGAGTTAAATTAGGGTTTCCTTAGGAGAAAAAGGGCAACCTAACATGAACAGTCCAGTGAACACTCGCATCCAGTAATTGCAGCAACTGCCCTGGTGTAAGTAATGCTACCCAGGCTGATTGTCAAGTTTAGGAAGAGAGAGAAATAAAAAAGAAACCATTTGATTTCCAAAGAATAGGCTGTCTCAGCCCAAAGCAACCAGCAAGAGCACTCTCTAAAGGACAATTTGTTTCCAAGCAAAGGAACAGGATTTGGGCTTGGAAGAGGTCATACAAATGCACAAGAAGAACTGGTAAACGCAGAGCAGCTAGAATGGGGTTAGATTAATTTGGATTTACGGTCTTGAAAACCCACATGGAGCCAGTGTCTGAACTCTATCGGTGCTTCAGGCTGTGCTCTTAAAGTAGTCTTTGTGGTCTGTGAAGGTATTTGTGGTCTGTTGGCTTCTTCCTCTAAACCAAATAAAGCATTTTGGATGTTCAGAATGCATTTCTTTACTTACCACTAGGTCAGTTTGATGCAGAAGGCGTACTTCAAAGCTTGAGGAGGTTTCCATGTTCTTTCAAGCCACTGGTGGAATTTACCACTAAAATGTCTCGTATTTCTTTCTAAAATTGCAGGTTTACACCAATGTATCACTCATCTCTGTTTCATTGGCGTGGAAAATCTGAAGTCATAAAACCATGTGTGACTAGAGGACATCAGGATAAACCAGCCAGTAAGAAAGTAAGTGTTGAAACTACCAGAACACTTTTGATAATTTGGTGTTTGAGGTATGGATTTAAATAAATAAAAATTGAATAGGATTTAACTGGGCCTTAGTTGACAACGACCCTCCAACAGTCATAATTAAAATCCTGAAGACTACAGCTGTAGTTTATCTCATTGAATATCTATCTTATCTTTAAATGCAGAGTGCACAGGTTTTAAGGTGACTGTCAAAGGCACAGCTTGAGCCGAAGTCTCTGAGGTTAGCAATCCTTGTGACAGTTACTGTGCCTCATCTTCAGGGAGGCTCAAGCTGTAATGGTGTGTGTGTAGAGAGACCTGGCTCTTGCGTTAGAGGCAAGTGCTGCTGTTCCATCTTTTCTCCAGAGGACAGCATAGGATGATGGTGGCTGCTGTCATGAGCATTCTTCTCATGACTAATCTGAGCCTCATGAGTGTGGTTACTGCAGTCTCCAACTATATTAAAACTAATTCTTTGGCCTCCAAGTGTAGGGCAATTTACTGAAGGAAACTTAGGGCAGCTTTTCTCCACAATGAAAAGGCTTTAAAGAAAGCACTCACTGGTGACTCTGGTGATGGGTGAAGTGTCCATATAGAATAGAACTTGGAAATGAAAGCTTGTATCAGTCCCTTTTATTGTAATCACGTTGATGTCAGCAGATACAGTAAGTGCACACACTGTTGCTGGTCATGGTACCTGTAATTTACAAAGAAACAGTATTTTCAGGGGATTTGGGAGGTTAAAAGTTTAACATAATTTAAAAACATTAAATCCTAAGCTAGCAAGAGGCTATACTACATTTCATAAATGTTTTCATGTTAATTTACTGCAATTTCTTCTGCTTGCCTGAGTATTTAAGCAGAAATTTATTTTGGCACAGTTACCTATTTATAAAACCCAAAGCAGAAAGGGTAGTTAGAACCTTCGTCGGAGGAAGACCCCAGGCCGTATTCCCATCTCTTCCCTAGGGCTGACACAAAGACAGCAGTATCTGCTCTGTCCTGGCGCTGTGTGGCTGGATGGAGCTGCCTGGAAGGGCGGGAGCAGCAGGAGCTGGAGAAGGATCGTCACAGCAGAACCACTGACCTGACCTCGCCTTTTCAGAAACACTGAAAGAAGGTGACACATGCAGTGTCCCAGCATAACCAGCTGCAGGGGTGAGTGACTTACAGCCAGAGCAGCTCCCGCAGAGCCAGACTCAAACAGACTGACCACGGTCAGCAGAGGCTTCAGGGGTCACAAGGCTTTATGGTGTTACATGTTTGGCTGTAAGGATGAAATAGAACAGAGACCTCAAATCCTCCCCGTGTCACCTGAGCACTTATTTCTGTTCACCTTCTGAATTCATTCAAATGGGGTTCTAAGGGCCGTTTGTAAAGCAGCAAAAAGCGTGTTGGGTGCCAAAGAATGGAACAGTTTGTGCAGCAGTGTGTGGAACTATGATAGTTGCTGATTGTTGTAAAATGGAAAATTTATATTGCAGAAGCTCTTTAATTACTTGTGAAAATGTTTGTTAAAAAAAAAAGGTAGGTTGAAATTTGTCATTCTTCCTTCTGGATAATACATCTAATGTTCTTGTATTATAGTAAAAACAGTGAAATACACTTTTATTTTTAAATCTGGTAACAAGAGCTACTTGTCATCTTTTGGTTCATTTCACTGCAATAAAAATGAGAGTTTTGACCCAGAAATGAAGACAAGATTTCCAGTTAGTAACCAGTAACAGCCTCCTTTACTGATGACTTTAAAGTAAGGACAAGGTATTTCAGCTATTCACAAATATTTCTGACATATTACAAAGTAACGTAAGAAAAAAAATCACAATCATATTTGAAGCAAAATAGTTTAAAAATGTTTACAAATGCATTGGGTTTTTTTTCCTTTTCAAAATGTTTGCTGGTACAGTTTTGCTGGCTATCTGTTGGATCAAAGAAACTTCTGCTGTGCATATCCTGCTTTGTTCTAGGGGACAAACTGCAGAAATCTTTTCAGAACAGTACTTAGGGGCTGGGAATACAACCTCTAACCATCTTGCAGTTTTGTCTCTGTGGACTTTGTGCAAGGCTTAACATGAATATTTTTTAATGAGGATTTCAGAACATGATATGAAAGTGATATTTACTTTACATTGTATTTAAGTATTTAAAAGATCTGAGACCCATTTCTTCTATATATACATTATGAAGCTTTAGGGCTGCACCACTAAACAACATTTTATCAATCTTTTGTCATTTTCTTCCATGTTACAATTACTTTTTCAAATTTCAATTGTTAGCAGCAATGATGGTGATGATCCTTCTTTAAAAAATCCCAAACCAAATGCAGAATTCCCTGGGAAACTGCACGCCACATGCATGATACGTAACTGAAAATTTAGTCCAAAGTTCTGATAAATATTTAGTTCCAGCTAGGTCTAATAGCTGTTCTAGTTCTAAAGAATGAAGTGTTTATTATATACAGAAGGGCTGGATGGAATATGAACATTTAACAAAGATCACCGAAGGCATTTCATGGTCTGAATTGCTCATGCAGTGTTACTGTGGCTGCCCTTTTGGCTTGTGCCATCTGTGGGAAGGAAACATTTCTGGTGGGGCCAGTGGGCTCAGTCTTACAAGGTGCAGCATGTTATCTTCTTCAGGCTGCTCAGTCTTCAACTGAACCAGGAGTTTCTTGCAGGATCAAGAGCCCTTTGGGACTTGCTCCTGAGCTAAATGCAAACCTGTACAGCATTAATCAGATGCTGGTTTACATCTAAGGGTTTGGTCTTTTTGCCTTCAGCATATTAGAATGTGAAAAACTGCACCAGTGTTTTTCAATAAGCACCATTAACTGACTTTGGTAAAGTATCTATTGGCACGACCAGCAGGATCAAAGAACATGCTGAACTCCTGTCTTGTACAATAAGAAAGCACAGCTGCCAATTACCTAGCAACTAGAGTCTGTAAATATTAAAACCATAAATATGTTATAACCATACACATATACACAAAACACAGCAGTAGCAATATTACAAAAGGCAGTGCCTACTCTCTCTAACTGCTTTTTGTTAATACCAATGCAACACCAAAATAAATGCTATTGAATAGGAAGCAAACCCTTCTTCAAAGGTTGGTGGCAGTAAGCCAAAGTTCAGGTCCAGGCTCCCATTAATCTGAGGTGACTCTGAAGCTAGATCACTCCCACTGTGTCAAATCTAATCAGTGAAAGAGAAGCACAATGGGAAGATAACAACTATCAGTTAACACTAAAACTTGCTGAGCAGGAGCTTTCTTTTGCCACCATTTGTAATTAATTCTCCCTTTTTCACAAGTGCTCACCAGGCTTAACAGGGGATAACTTTATTACATATGAAATATTATTTAGGGGTAAGGATTAATAGAAACAACCAGCATGGGACTGGAGTTCCTGAATCGTGGGAGATGCTCCTCCATGTTTTTAAGTGAAGTTTCAGTGAGATTGCACTTAGCAGACCACTGGGAAGTTGTCAACTCTCCAACTTTTTCTTCTTTTTCATGCAGTTCTGTTTCAAAGCCTGGTAGGAATAGTACGAGAAGGGCTAGAGGAGACAACTGTGCCAGTCCATTGTCCTTGCTAATGATCTTCAGAGCAGCATCCTCTCCTCAAGATCACATCATCTAGTCCAATATCTCCAGTTCTTCCTTCCCCTTTCTCCCCTTTGAAGATAACCTGGGAAGAGAAATAGAATGATTGGACTGCAAAAAGAAATCAAAATGAAAGAAGCCTTGGTTAAGATATGTCTCAACAAGTAAGAAACCCCAGGCAACCAGAACTGATTCACAGAAGTCTATTTATTTTTGCTCAGAATTATGTCTGTTTTTTCTGTTTCTTTGTTACTATTGCTAAGGTAAAGTTTTTAGAAAATTATCTGTGGTAATTACAGCTTTAATATTGATTTTAGAGCTAAATACTGTGCGTGTGTTGTAGCCTGCTCCTACCATGAACATCATGATGTGTGAGCTTTTTAGACCACCTTACATATAAGTCACAGCAAACCAGGTCCCGAAGCACCTAAGTCCCTTCTTCAAATCTGAAGTAGAAACTACCTTCAAACTAAGCAGTGGTTGAAGAAAAATGCTGAGGTTTTGGTATTTGTTTATCACCAGTGTTTCTAAGCTTTCCAGGTATTAAAAGATTTTCCATGGTGCTTCACACAGCTTGCTTTGATTGCATTAGACCCTTTTGTGTTACTGGCATAGTTAGGTCATCATTTACCTCCTTGGCCAGATCAGCTGCAGGCATACTGAAGAGCAAAAAACTGTGCAAGATTGCACACGTAATCTCCCAGCATTATCAAAAATGACATTTTCAGTATCTTTGCCCTGGTTTAGCCAGTTACTAATCCACAGGGGATGATTCTTCCTATTTCATGGTGCTGTATTATTTAAATCACTGTTCATGAGGAACCTTGATACAGGCCACTGTCCTTTAGACTGCTCTTTCCTACGTGGCGATTCCCTTAAAAACAACTTTATGAGATACCTTAATACAGATAATTTGTCATTTCCTATTTGTCTATTGCTATAGGAGGGATATTTTTTTGCATAAAACTAATATGAGAAAATGCACAATGACTCTTATGCTTAATGTGATTCCATTGGCAGGGATTAAAGGCTGAAATTGGACCCAGAAGACAAACAGTCAAGTGCTACACCCGTCTTAAGTGTCTTCAGCTTCTCGTGTGAAAAAACAAAAAGGCAGCTCATGCACTGGTACTCACACTCTTGATGCCTTGTCCTCGTAAAGTTATGTGTGTCTGTCTCCAGCCATGGCCACCATTCCTTCCCCAGACAGCTGGTCCATGAGCACCGTTTTTCCTTACAAAGACTTGGAGGGTGCCAGAATGCAGCCCAGGCACTTTATGCCTGAACGACAGGCACAAGTCACCGGCCTGAGCCGTGTGGCCCAACGGCAGGATAAGACGCGCTACTCTTCCTCCTTTGCCTTTGGGGTCAGAGATGGTAAGGTACTGCCCGCCTGCAAAAGAAAACCCAGGCAGTTGTGGTGGTTGGGTTTTTTTTAATTCTGTTATGTTGCAGGACCAAATGTACAAGAGTCATTAAAAAGAAAATCAAAACATAAAAAAAGGGCTCCACAAGGTCCAGTGAGCCTTAAACAAGGCAGGGAGTTTCTTGAATGTGAACCAGAACTGATGCACCTGCCTCCTGCAGGGTAAGACTTTTACAGCACTACTCTCCTATTTACATTAGTACCAGGTTATGTCTTACCAATCTAATTTCTGTTTTACAAAGGAAGTAATACCTTTTTTGAAAATGAAAATTTCATTTCTGCAACCACTTGGTGACTGCATGACTTTAAATCCACAGTGACATTAAAGCTTCTGTGTACATATAAACGCCTTGTAAACCGCAGTTTTTTGCTACTGGATAGATGAATAAGAAGGCCAGCATAAATGATACCATGTAATTGAGCTACAGTTCTGTCCCTTTCCTTTTGTTTGGGAACTGTTAACAAGTTAAGTCAAGTATCAAAGCATATCCATTCACAAACACAGATATCTTTTTTTATTTAACCATAATTTAAGCTATTAATCTGGATTAGAAACAGAAAGCTAGAAATGGTATTGGTTTTCAAATGGCTGTTAACTTGGTACACTCCCTGAAGTCTTCTCTAACAGTAAGTAAATTGTCAGTGAACATGCATACTTCATTCAAAACCCTATTTTTATCTCTGATCATGTATGAAGTAAAGGTGCCTTCATAAAAACTCCTAGAACACAAACATGAAGAGTAGATGATCTCAGGTGTGGCAACATCCATTAAACCTAAGGTTAATGAACTTAAGGTAAAGGTTGCATTTAGGCTCCTTAATTGAAACCAATGATGTAGAAATCCTGGGGGATTACAATATTGTTGCTGTACAGAGTCTTTCTTTACTCAATTATAGGATAGAGAAATATTTTTTATTTAAATTGTCACCCTGCTATTAGTCAACCAGAGCTTTATGTTTTTGAAAGCTTCTTTTTGAAAGCCACAATGTTTTCCTCAGAAGGTGTAAGATTTAATGGCACTGAACCAGAGCTTGTTGCACACTGAAAAGGAAAGCCAACCTTGTCTCCAACCCCCTACTACTACACAGGGTTTTAAGTTCTTCAGTCTCAGTGAGATTTAACGAAGCAAGGTATTATAGTGCTGTCTGAGCCCCAGATCTGCGCTTGGGCATGAGGTGGGATCCGTTTGCCCAAGGAGCTGTTACAGTTTTTGGTGGTAGGCTTTTTTTGTGGGTATTTTTAATGCATTGGTTTTGCCTCGAGGTCACTAACTGCTAAAATAAGCATAATAGAGTTTAAATCACTGCACCTGTTTGTTGTAGATACAATTATATCACTGTAAAACTACTGCCTTGACTCATTAACTGCATCTGTTTCAGATAGTTTCAGTGACTGAATCCAATCAATAGGAAACAGATTTAGGTAAGCACAAAGCCAACGCATGCCTGCAGGAAAAGGTCCCCTCACACCAGTATTTTCCGCATGCAAGATAAGCTCGGTAAGGCTCCATTCAGCATGGCACCTTTCCAAATGCAGATTCTGATAAACCAATAAATAGCAAACTTTGAAAGGTGAAAGCAAACACTCAGGAACAAGCTGTGAAAATAAATCCTTGCAACAAGGTATTGCAGACACGAGGGAGTGGGTGGGTGACTTCAAGGGACTAGTTTTAACAGGTTATGTCAACAGCAGCAGAACATACACAGGAAACAAAAATCTGGGATTGTCCCTGGGTGGGAAGCAGCACAGGAGGGAAAAAAAGGCTTAAAAAAAATAAAGCCAGTTAAAAATCATAGTTCTGGAATTTAATATGTATTAACAGCAACTTCTGAGCACAGGTAATGAACGTGCTTTGAGTGACTTTCTCAGACACAAAGTGGTTTTAAGTCCATTTATCAAAAAGATGTTTGGATTATGTGTGATCTTTGTAAATGCCAGCCTGCAAGCAGGAGACAGCTGCCTGTTGTCTCATCTGCAGGAGGAAGGCGCTCTGCTCCCCAAGTCATTCCTGAGACCTTTTAAGTGTTGTAAATCAGCATAGAAGAGACTAGAACATGCATGTGGCGGGGAGGTGGCCTGCCCCATCAGTGAGGACAGTACTTCCACTCAGACGGCTGAACAGCCTGGAAAAGGTGTCAGGTGACCTGCTGCGGTGGCAAACGACTGTCCCATCAATGGCACTGTAAGGCAGACATCTGTGATGAGGTGGTGCATAAGGAAAATGGCTTTCAGTGCCCTCACCCTCTCTCAACTTAACCTGTAACATTTTACCACCTGAGAGCACGTTTCCTTCCAAAGTCCACCATCCCCTCACATAATGTAAGCATTGTGCACTTCAAAGGCTGCTCTTCTGGGTATGAAGTAATCCCATCATTATGGGGAGCCAGAGATGTGTGTCTAATCCCCAGAACCGTGGGGCAGGCTCTGCTAGGGGGAGGGTGTGCAGGCAGGGACAGCCAACCTCTTGGTGCCACACAGTAAAATCAGCAGGGGACAAAATACAACCAAATCCCAGCAGTGCAGATGTGCAGTTCTGCTGGGCTACAGTGGCAGAGGTGAGCGATTACAAGCAGTTGCTGCTTTGGCTTCTCCTATACTGCAAGTGGCAAGTACACGTTCCCTCTGGTATTCATTGCAAGGTCCCTTTATACCATCCCAAACATACTCAGTCTCTGCACACAAGCACCTAACTTGTCTTCATTCCAGTTACTCAACAGTTTTCCTATATACTTGTTGCTGTAACTTGGTGCAAAATTCAATAAAATCAAACTGAGAGGTTAAACTAGAACATTATATTTGGCAGCAGAACAAAGACTATTCCCAGCACATTCTGTGATTTTGTTAGTAATATGGAAATAATATTTGCGTGGTGGTTTGAAAAATAAGCTTTGTTTCACCGTAAATAAAAGTTGTTCTCTAGTCCACATTTTTGTTCTTTTTGATTCAAGACAGATAACCTCTTACTGAATACACTTTTATGCCTTCAGAGGCATTCCTATTGTGAAGATACCAGGTATGATAAAAGTGCAAATTCTCAATTGCTCTTTCATACTGGGAATCCTCAGTTCTGATTTTCACATACAGAAGAGGTGGGAGTGTGATATATGTCCTGGAACTAAAGGGAACAGAAGCTGTGTGAACTCATCATAATGTGAGAACTGTCATCAGCCTCAAGCCTGGGCAGTTCTTCACTACAGGATACAATTGTTCAAAAGTATCTTACCTGACGTGTCTCTCACTGGCTCCCAGTGCAAGTCATCATCTTTATCTTTGATCCATCCGCACAGTCCACTATCAAAATTACAGCTGTGTACCAGCACACCTAGGCATAACAGAGAAAACAGTCAAAACCACCCTAAAAAACCCCAAAACCCAGTGATTTGGATTGTTTTGCTTGGGAAAATACAGCAGTTTCACTTGTGGCTGACCCCAGCAACTAAGTATGAAAATTAAATGCAGAAGAAGAAAAACTACAACAATAAAAAGGATGTTAGTCTTGTTATTAACAATTCACACTATTTTTGTACTAAATCTGTTGTTAGGAAATAAAACTACAAAGGTTCATGTATGTGGTGGGTTTTTCTTTTTATTAAAGCATAGTTTAAACAAGTGGCGTAAGATGTAGGAGTCCTATAAAAACATATAAAACCTCGAGAAATCTCAACAAATCCTAAACCCTGAAGAGGAGATGTGATCTTTACCTGGGTCATCGTTTGCTTCAAATTCATCTGCAGTAATCCCTCTTTCAATTTCAAGTATTTCAAACAGATTATTGCTCACTCCAGGCTGGCGTGGAACTGTGAGAAAAGCAGTTTTTCAGAAATGAATGAGATAAAGGAGATTAGTAACTTACTGCCTTATCTTTAATAAAAAACAGCAGAGCAGCTCTGGGCATCGTGCTTCTCATGGAAGACTCAATATATTTGATTATATTTGACATGAAGATTCATAAACTCTCTGCCTATGTGATTCATGATTTACAGTGTAACATTTACCTGAGCACTGTAAAAGGTGATTCCAAATCGGTTAAAGGCTCTTCAAATGAGAGCTCCTTTTGAACCAGGGGAAAAAAGAAAAAAGGAAAAAGCTTTAACCTTGATGCACACTATTTTCCTCCAAATGCACTTTTAAATATAGTGCTTTCTCAATAAAATAAACCCACATTAGATCCCTCACTCAAACTTTGTGATCCACTCACCTTCCACAGATGTTTACAGGAGAATCTCAACAAGAGGAAGCAGTACTTGGAGGGGCCCACAGGTACCTAACCAACCTTCAGAACTCTGCTTAAGGTACACTCATCTAGCTGCAAAGAATTAGAGCTCCCTAAATCTTGATCAGAATTGCACTGAGACATGAGGAAGAGGAGCTCTAGTGGAAACTCGAATTACACTGCAATCATACTTTCTACTTTCCAGCACAGTCTCTCCGTCAGCTGCTGTTCTCAGCTGCAAGGAGAAGGAACACTCTCCGTGGTTTACAGGCCCAGAGGTCATCATCAGGCATTCAGCAGCCAGGACAACCTGAAGTCTAAGAGGTCTTTGTGGGAATGATGGCTGCCAAAGTCAGGTGGCTACAAAGACTTCCACGTACTTCTGAAGACCCTGTGCCAGGCTAAGTCTCCAGAAACAACAACCAATGTCATGCCTGATGGATAGCTGTCAACTAGAGAGAAACAGATTGCACTGGATAGAGCTGCCTTGGAAATTCCTCTTTTTTAGAGGAGGTCTGGTGCATAATTAATAACTATAGCAATTCAGACATGTCCTTAGATGTTACAGACACCTCTGGCACCTACAGTATTTGTAAGTGACGTATATATTAAAAACTTGACATGTTTTCCATTTGCATTGCTGATCTAAGTATCTTCGTGTCTCTATAGGCTCCTTAGGCAAGCAAGAACAAGAATTGAGATGATTTACTGAAATAAAAGACTTGTTTTCAGGAAATCAAATCAAAGGTAAGAAGGAACTACTTTTGCACCAGGAGAACATGTAAATAGCACCTCTGCAAGAGCTCCTCTAAAGGCAAGAGACAGAGGAAAACAAAAAGTAAGAATCAAGGAGTTTCTTGCTTTCTGGAATTACGACAAAATGATCAGCCTGACAAAAAGGTTGATCAAATGCTAATGTATTTTAAAATTAATACTATTTTGTATAATTAAATAAAACACTTGAAGTCTGTAGGAAACCAATTAACGCCTTAATTTTAAGAATCAATACATCTCCTTTTTTAATCTTTTATAGATTTTAGATTATGTCTGTTTGCAGTCTAGGATATTAATGCTCCCGCAGCCTCAAGGACTTTAGGCTGGCTTGGGCCGCAAAGGCCTCAGTTGTTTGCAATAGTGTTTTTGATGCTTTGTTTAACGTGATTTTTTTTTTTTTTTGCTTAAATGATTAGAATTTTGAGAGCAACATGAAAGAAGCCTTACGAGTGTGCAGTACATTCATGCACAAATACTATATTCAATTATATAAAAGAAAAAGCATCTGTTTACCTCAGGCAGCAAAAAATCAAAACAGGAATGCTCCAAACCATCATTCACTCACGTTTAATCCCTCACAAAAGTACACTGCTCTTTCCTAAGAACAATCTCTTGTGTAGGCAGGACAGTTGAGTAAGCACATGATTCAGCAGCAGTCACACCTGCACAGCAGTGCTTACGGCGGTACAAGCTCTTCTGACGTATAGCAGCATACACACTCTCACACTGCTCTAACTGCACTACAGTCACAGACAACTGTAAGCAGGAGCTTATGGAGTAGATACGTGTGTGAACTGTCCATGTTCACGCATGTGTCTAGGTGGTGGCCTAGACCACCACTGCTATGGTGCATGCAGTAGCTATGAACACTGTTCAAATTCAGCTGCAGTGGGTTTGCTCAAGGATGTTAAAAACTCGTAACTCAATTTCTCGAGCTTACTGTGGGCAGCCACCTGGGACAGCAAATTTTGCAGAAGTGTTTACTTACAAAGCCTGCTAAGCCAACAGCAGCCTGTAAGTTACCAGCCAGTAAGTTACCTGCAGCCATTTCTGACAGGACAGTGCCTTAGACAAGCCCTCATAGAAGAGTTTCACCTCACATTACAACCATGCTGCCGGCTGCTGCTCCCCATGGAATGCATCAGTCCCCATGCATGAGACACATCTATGCTGCACCCACAGGGACTATCACTGTGCTTTTCCTCTTCTTGGGCTGTGCTAAGGTAAACAGGTCCTGTACATTTCCTACACTATCAAGAACAAGTTAGCCATTCGCTTCACAGCTGCTGAGCACAGTGTACGTACTGTGGCTACTACTCTGGAATGGACACACAGCCTTTTCTTGCAGCATCTTTACATCTGCCACATCCTCACGTCACAGGGATGGAAAGAGGCCAGCTCACAGCAGCAGGCAGGACAAGCGAGCTGCCCTCTTCCTGAGCTGCCAGGAGGAGTCTAGCCCATGAGGAACCCCACAGTGCCATCACCCCCGGACCAGCACACAACCACCAGTGTTGGGATGCCCGCATCCCCTTCTCATCTAAGTTAACACTGAACTTGACCCTCTGCACCTCTGTATCTTCCTCTTCTTCCCCTGCACCTTCAGTTTTTCTTAGGGACCGAAGGCTCAAACCACAGACTCACAGACAGGTAGTTACAAGGCTGTAAATGAACACTGTGGAAGAGAGCGTGGAGGAAACCTACCACCTTGCTCTTTGTAGGATACTCGGGTCACAGTCTCAATTCCCTTCCCAGTCCCCCATAGCTCTTGTTTATGGAAAATACTGCAGGAAATATTAGGAATTTGTTCTCAAAATTACTTCAGTTTACTTACTTAATACCATTTCTAATGCACTGCTACTTTATACAAATCTGAATTCCATCTGTGCACATATACAAGCATTCTCCAAATTAAAGTTGATATATTAGCCTATATAATTAAAGCTCCACAAAAGAAACACTTCTTCAAAACGTTTCCCTAAATTCCTCTCTGAGCACTGTTGTTATGAACTTCTAGAAGAATGTGTTGCAAAGCTTTAAGGTAGTCACTTTAGTGCTCAGACCCAATTAAAGGAATGTGCACTTGATATGAAACAAGAGTTACCATAAGAGATGCAGGACTCTAAATACAACCCATGTGTACACTTCTTTTTGCTGCGACAACTAATACGTTGAGTAGTGATCATGGGAGAGAGTATTTGGCTCAATTATTTTCTGCAAGCTTTCCAAACCCTTTCTGTGTGCTTTATATAGCATATCAGTGTGCTTTTCACTTAACTTCAATGGTTTGATAAAGCTTGTTAAATATAAACTTGGCCTCTTTTTCTTGGAGAATTTTATAAGTTCTGAGTGAGCCAATACATCAACACTACCATATTCTCAAAGTTCATGAGCTAAGTTCTTCACAGATGCATGAATGTGGGGGGGAGAACATTTAATAACTGCATAAGACTGCTTTCTTTTCAGTTTCTTAATTCTTTGGGAAAACAGCAGGACTTTTTTTTTTTTTCATTTCTTTGTTAATTGCTGAGTTTGGGAGTATAAGAGACAGTGTGTACATGTCAGGTTATTTGTAAATACAGAATAAGCATTGTTTTAGTGTTACAATCCCCCAAAAAATGTGCAGTGCATCTTTATGTTATTAATAATTGTTACTAAGAATGCAGTGTTCTGCCTTGCAACAATCACTGTGTTCTTACACAGTTCCATTCCATGCAATAATCATGACCAAACTTCCCATTTGTTAAAAACAACCAAAACAAAGGACAAAGATTTTTAACTGAATAGTTACAATTGAAAGTTGTTAAATTCCACTTCCAAAAAAAACCCCACAAGTGATGAGATATCATGCAGAACTAGCAGAAAATAGCTATAAGAAAGGGCAGTCCAGAGGTCGGTCAGACTTGGTAAACAAGAATACATCCTCTGTGCCTCCAGAGAAGACACTGATATATGCTGGGCTAAAAAGAAGGGGCAACAGAGAGGTACACTTCACCCATTTTATTGGATACCCGCAGTGCCCAGGATATGTTGCCTAAAACTCCAGAGACTCTATTTCTGTAGTGGGAATTATTGCAGGAAGGGCTTTCATGGACTGACCCACCCTCTACACTACCGTTTGCATATAATGGGAGAGACTGTGCTAGTGTGCAACCACTCTGCAGTCCAATCTTGCATTTCTCAGGCAGTTACAAGGCTCATTAACTCTGATCTAAACAAAACATCTTATTACATATCTTTCCAGAAGATTTTCTGAAAAGTAACCTGTCTGCTTTTCTATGAGCACAGCCATTCAGGAGGTGCACAGTGCCACCTGAGTTCCAGGGAAAGACAGCTAAAACAAGTAGTCTACAGAAGCTTGCGTATCAGATCTAGCTGGAAGATTTACAGCAGAGGGTGTCATCTGTAAGTCTCCTAGATCTTATGATTTGATTTAGGTCCAGATTACAAACAGGAACCAAGTGCCTATCATCTTCGATATTTAAATATTAAGACAAGTACATTTTATTAGACGTATTATTTAATAGATGTCATCTTTAATAGAAGACAAACAAAATGCTATTGTAAAATGATGCTACTCTACTGGTATCATGGAATAAAAAAACCCCACATTCTTTGGTTTTAGTATTTTCCTTTTTTTAACATGTTCAAGAATCACGTAGCTGCATTTACTGTAGTAAGGACTTTTTAGTTACTGAAAGGGGATCAGAAAGAATCAAGTTTTAATCCAATCTTTAATTTTTTTAATAGTTGTTATGAGAAAAATCTCGTAATACCAATCTGTTCAGCTCCACTAAGGACTAAGAAGGAAAGCTGCCAAACTATCTTTTTACAATGATAAGGGGTTTTGTTCATGTTCTGCTGATATCTCATATTATGCTTTAAGTTTATGCTTTTAATGCTTATCACCCAGATCCTGATGGCAGCAGAAATTCATTGTCTTATTGAGCAGTTCATTCTATATCCATCTGAGTAACCAGGAAAGATTCCTCTGTACCTCGCTGTAGTTTCTATCAGCCCTGAAATAGTTAAATATTAAGCCATTGCTGCATTCCTCCCTCATTGCCATTCCCCCCATATCCATATCAGGAGAAGATTATCCTTGGTGCCAGATTCCACTGTCTGCATCTGACTAAGTGGTTCAAAGGCCAAGTGTAGGAATTCAATTTTCAAAAATACTCATTTTTTTGTTCTCTTAAAAGGAGCTCCCCAAAGTCACTGCAGCTTCTTAGGAAACACGTAAAGCATCTAAGGAAAAGCAACAAGCCAGTACCTTTCAAAAATTGCAAAGGCATTTAGATAACATTATCAGCATTATTATAATTTGTGCTCTTTGCAGCCACTGAACAGACCAATTTCACTGGTCCTCAGATGACTTCAAGCTGAGCAGCACATTAAAGAGTGCTCTGAAGTGAATGCTTAGGACAAGTTTACTCAGCGTGTGGGACTGCAGGTCAAATAACAATGGAGAAAACAGGGAGCAATGAGTCACCAAGGGTAAGATCAGAAAGAGATTCAATAATGAAAACTTAATGCTTGCAGAAAACAAACACTCTTGCCCAGGTGTGCTTCCTCTTCTGATGTGGACCAATCCTAGACCACCAAGTATGTTTGCAGGATTTGGCCTACTACACTAGGACACCTATCAGTGCACAGTGCACCAACAACCCCTTTGCCATGGATTGCCCAACAGAAGTACCACCTACTCAGATAGCTACACAACGCAGCATTACTGTCATGCTGCTTTGTCAAAGTCTGGCTAAGGGTTCAGAGCCTGAGGGAGAAAAAAAAAAATGAAGGAAAAAGCCCATGCATCATCAGATAACCTGGTTTAAAGACACAACTTTAAATATTGAGGTCCTCAGCAGATGCTAAGAGCTGGAAGATCAGAATTTCTAGTGGTTGCTGGCTACAGTGCTCTCTGTGCTGGGTTTTGCCCATCCTTATGTGGTAAAATGCTACATTTTGTGATTCTCTGGGGTACAACAGCCCTTGGCAACACATGAGGAAGCACCCATCTAAGAAAACACCATAAATCTTCTGAATACTGTACAAAACTGAATTCCTACTTCTCCCCTTCCCCACAAACTCCTACAATATCAGGATTCAATAGGTGAAGTAATACCTTACTCTACAAGCAATGCTTTCCTTGACATGGTAGCACATTCTTCTGGAACAGAACTGGTTTGCACCCAGCTGTGGGTTTCATATCCTAAACAAAGGCTTTTATGTACTCACTACATAAATGCCTCTAGACAGGGAGAAGGTGAGAGGGGACCCAGCAACTACCTAGATTATCCTTTCAAAGTGGCCAGAAGATAAGAGAGGGGGACAAAAGTGGAAAGGAGAGCATAAGAGATAAAAGAGAGAGGAGAAAAGGCACCAGCTTCATTAAGGATCACATTACTATCATCATGCAAACTTCTATAATCTAGAGCACAAGTGGAGTATGCCTTCAGTTACACGGTTATGTCACATACACATGTGTATCAAGTATATCTTTAGCAGGGGACAGCAAAAATAATATGGGATTAAAGACACATATCTATTGACTTGATCTGAGGGGCTGTCTGTCCCTCTGTTACCTACTCAGGCCAGTAACAGTTGCTGGAGCTTGACCTGTTGAAATCCTGCTGTACTGTGCAAGAAAGGCTTTGAAGCTATGTATATCACCAACCTCAAAGGGTGGCAGCTGACCTAATTAAAAAGTTGATAAACACTTTGCAAAGATGATTTTTCCCATGTTTGTTATGTATACCATAATGTAAGCTTACAGTCAGAACCCAAACTTAAAACACATCTATTTTCCTACTTCCCAAACCCCTGTATCTGAAGAACATGTACTGAAAGCATTACCTGCAAAATATAGCCTCTAGGGACAATCCAGAAAGACTAATTGCAAATGATAAGCTTTATATAGGGGATTGTTACAACTTCATGAAAATAGCTTAAAACTATCCCTCTGATTTAGAATTCAAGATAACACTTGCAGCATGAGACATTTGGGAAGCGTAATGCTAGAGTCTAGAATAATTTCCACAGAACTCTGTATTTTTAATGACTGGTTCCAATTATATTAAGTTTTGGGAGTCTTTACTATATTTCTTTTTAGAATCTTACATAAAAATGCTTTTATATTTTTAACTGAATATAGATTGTTTAAAAAAATAACATTGAAAAAAGCAAAAGCACACTCCTCTGAGTAGTACCAGGATTTATCTTCACAAATTCTAAGTCAGCTTTTGTCTCTATTTTAAACTTATTGAACTGTCTACAATAGATAAAATGTCAACAGGGAAAACAAACCGTTTTTCACAAGGAACAAAAAATTTCCCTGTGTAACAACATACGAGAGCATAGCCCAAGAAGTTACTGCACAGATGCCAAAACAACCGGAAAAACACCCCCACGTTGCTTGTACACCTGCTCTGAGACAGCAAACTTTTCCTCCTACTACACTGGTTCTTTTTTGTTCAGCAGCTTCATTGTACAACAAGCTGAAGGAGAAGGACTGATCCAACCATCCTCCCTGTCTTTAAAATTAGATGCAGAAATTGGGTGTTGAGTATTTCTTGGCAGATATGTGTAACTCTTGCACATGCCAGTAATGTCTTCCACGGTATGCACTGAGGCTGGTGTAGAAATGGTGCTGCTGATTTCAGAGAAGCTCTTAAAATGATATGTGTTCATGCTATGAGAATCTTTACTATCTTCAGTTTTTCATGTATCCGTTTTCATAGCTGCACTCTATAAAATTAGCCTCTGTGTTATTTTTACACAATTTTCCCACTGTCTAGTCATAAACATCCAAAACTATTTAAATTCGTACACTACAGGTGATAAAACATCTAGACATGCTCCCATTTCTTACCATTCTTAAAGGTATGGAAATATGCTGAGAGTGACTCCAACTCTCTGAATTTGAATCCATTGACCATTTATGAGTTATGTTGCATTTCAATAGTGTTCAATAAAATGTCTTTCATTTCTCCAAAACTTTTTTCTGAAGGTATAGTTAGGTTATCCACTTATACAAGACAATATACTCACAAATAATCGCAGGAAGAAAAGTGAAAGTTTGGGTTGAACTGATTCAGAACTTTCTCCCCACATTTTTGTTAGGTAATGAAATCAATTACTTGTGCAGCTTTACCTTATGACCATATTTAGTTTTATGTCTTTGTTCTCACTGATAAAGTGTTCCAAAAACCCCAAACAGTACAGTGCATACTTTCACCTCACTGCATCTAGAATTCTGATAAATGAAAGCATATGTAAGATTACTTACTGAACACATCTCCTCGGGGTTTCTGAGGGTCTACCTGGATCCTGTTGTCATCTGTAATTCCTTGGGAAGATGTAGTTTCAATGGGAACATGTGAAGGCTCTTCAGTTGTTATCTGGGGAGTGGTTTGTGGTGGTAGTGTAGGTCTTAATGTTGTAGGTTGAGGTGGTGTTGGAGGTGGAGGCCTTGTTACCGGCCTTGTTGTCACTGGCACATACCTAGGGGTTGGCTTTGCTGTCAGTTGAGTTGTTGGCCTGGGTGTAGGTTGAGTTGTTGGCCTGGGCATAGGTCGAGTCGTTGGCCTGGGTGTAGGTTGAGTTGTTGGCCTGAGTATAGGTCGAGTTGTTGGCCTGGGTGTAGGTCGAGTTGTTGGCCTGGGTGTAGGTTGAGTTGTTGGCCTGGGTGTAGGTTGAGTTGTTGGCCTGATCACTGGTCTTTCTGTAACAACAGCAGGTACAGGGTCTGAGGGGTTGCTTTGTGCCTCCAACCTCAGGAATTCTATTGGTTAAACCATTGTCTCCTTTAGGGAGAGTGCTGTTGCCCTTGAATATATGATATGGATCAGGTGGTTCAATCATAACATTAGGAATAACTGCAAAAAGAATCAAAATGGGACCAAAATGGACATCTGAATCCTTACTCCAGAAACTTAGCAATATGTTTCATTATGACACAAGAGTCTTTGCTGAAATAATTTCTCTTCTTCTGAATGTTTCCACTACTTAGAAACATACTTTGGCATCAGCACTGCTGAATTATCACATCTGTTTAGAAAGCATTTCTCATTACACCAGTTTAGAGATGATTTAGAACGGCTGAAAGCCATCCCCACCTCCTCCCAAGCATCAGCTCTCTGGAAGCATTGGCAAAACTTACCCAGAAATGCTGTTAGTAAAAAAGCATGTGAGTTAGGCAGCCCTCTAAACTGGACAAGTTTGTACTCAGGAGCAGAAGCAAGTTTAGTAAGACTCCAATGTTACAACTACTTTAGTCACGGATAGGCATATAGCTTTGGCTTAAGAAAGTTATCTTTCAGACCTCCCCGCTTCTTCTAAGCTTTTCTTCTTGTCAGTAAGCATTAATCATTTTACAGATATTAAACCCAAGCAAATAGCCTTCATTTAGATCCTTACCTTTGCCAAACACCAGGAAACTAAGTAAATGGCACTTTTTCAACCTCCATGAAATAGAGGTGAAATGAGCACCACCTACACCATGGTGACAGTGCCTACAGTACCATCTCCCCAGTATCTTATAAAGAAAAGACAACAAATTTTAACTTGGTTTAACAAGGTCAGTTTCTGCAGACATGAAACATGAGAACATCTGTTTTGTTATTTGTCATTTTCTATTTGCTAGTAAGCTTTTTATATCACACCGGAGATCTTAAAAGACACAGTAAGAACTCCAGTCACATATTTTGTGTATGAGTGTTTCAAGTATAACCCGCAGCTAAAATGAAGAAATACTGTTTGTTAAACAATTAATTGTTTGATGATAGTAAGTTAAAAGGTTTTCTCTCTGGCCACCTGTTTATCACTATTCTTTTGAATATCCTGTGGGTTTCACATTATGGTATATTAAAATCTAAAACGCACCTTGGGACTATGTCCAGTAACACGTGTGGAGTGTCTCCACATATAATTGCAAGCACTCAGGTTGGGAAAAATCACCTTAGCCAGACAGCTATAGCTGAAGGAAACAAGTCTGCAATGGTACTGCTCTTCAAAGAGATCAGTGAGTCACCAAAGACCAAAACACAGATATGAACTCAGGGTCCTCAAAAAGATTCAACAGATATGATAGAGCTGCACAGTCTGGAGTGATGTCAAGCGTGGCCAATTCTTTACCAAGGGGGGCGGCTGCTTCTCCCAAGAAAGAGAAAGGTGAGGAAGGGAATTTGTCCAGAGAAATCCTCCCTCTTGGCTCCGCTCACATCTGGGAAGCAATGGGGAGTGGATGGGGTGAGCAGCTGAAATGGGGCAATTGCAGAGTGCATGTAACAACAGAGTATGAGTAATATGTATCGTTTGACCAGACGTACCCTTCTTACTCAGTTGTTCTCATCCTGAAGCAATCTCTAGAATCCAGCTGTGAATAGGGAGAGGTGAATTTCTTTCTAATTATGAAAATGTGTCAGGGAAAGGTATTTTTAACAAGGCATGCCAAGACTCAGAAAACTCTGACTACATTCCCTGGCCCCTTATTAAGTATTAAAAATAGGTAAGAGAAACTAAGCCTGATAGTGCTGTATCTCAAACTTTACAACATAGGACACATTTACTTTCAGAATTCCTTTCTTTTAAAAGGAGCATTACATACGTATGCAGTTTGTTCCATTGTCTCTGTACCCTTCTTTACACTTGCATTTGTAGGATCCAGGGATATTGTAACATCGTGAAAAACT
Source organism: Nestor notabilis (assembly GCF_000696875.1). Classification (NCBI taxonomy): domain Eukaryota; kingdom Metazoa; phylum Chordata; class Aves; order Psittaciformes; family Psittacidae; genus Nestor; species Nestor notabilis. The sequence goes on along the minus strand of NW_009938281.1, from coordinate 11,262 downwards.
ACCACACTGATGGTGCCCAAGGGAACATTCATCTATATCTGCAACAGAAAGTTACATAAAAAAAAACATCTGCATCAAAGAAATTTGACTTGCCCCTGCAAAAACACAGACAGAAGTATGGTCATTAGGAAAATCTATTGATTTTGAAAAGTTTAATAAAACTGAATTGCCAAAGGGAAAAGGAAGATAGTCACAAATCAATGTAGTGATACAAATGTGAGGGTAAAAGGGACTATTGTGCAACTCTGGTATTGATCAGCTTATATCTTAGCATCAGTTTCAATGATGTGCTGTGGGTAGATTGCAGTTGAGATCATGAAGATCACAATTTTAATAAACACTTCTACAGGTGACATGATAAGAAAAGAAAAATTGAGTGTTGGAATTCATATGTTCTTAATCACAAAGGCATCAAACCATTTTTTCATTAAATGCTTCCTCTATTATACATCTGTGCAAATGTTTCTACATCAAGTAGAAACTGCTTGAAACATCTAATACGGCATTTCCATGTTTGTTGTAAGTGATGCAAGCAAATATCCCCAAATTCCAGTGCTCTGCACAGAGATTTCTCTTGAAAAAGTACACTGAAACAAACATAAAGCAATGCTTCATTGTCTCCACACGATCTTTTTTTCAGTGAAAGGTCCATACCCCGTTGAGGCACTGGGAAACTAAGACAGTGGGACCTGGGAACATCTTTGTTGAAGGTCATACACCAGCTGAATTCCAGTCTCATGTCCAAAGACAGGTTATTTCCCAGCCCCTGCCTCTTCCCCACCTGTCTTCAGGGGAAAGAAAGAAAGTTAGGCAGCCAGGTTTGGAAGGAGCTGGGGTCTGCTCTAGCCGCATCATTTTATCTTGGATGTTGGGGCATGCTACGGGGCACACCTGTGTTACAGCTTAGACATAGCCTAAGCTCATACAGTACTTCAAACCCAGAACTGCCTGTGCACAGTGAATCTTGCGGGGACAAGGGCTTTGGAAAGGCCTAAAACAACCTGCTTCAACATTTCAACCATAAGTAAACATTCTTCTTTAAATCATTAATTTCAGTTTAGAATATACAGCTCTATTACATGCAAGAAATAAGTTGTTAGTACCATGGCATTGGTATTTGCCTCCGATGTACATTAGATCAAAGCCTTTGTGACACCTGCAAATGTAGCTTCCAAAAGTATTCACGCAGTGCCTAAATTGTGGACAGATGACTCTCCCAGTAGCACATTCATCAATATCTGTGGAAACAAAAGAACTGCATTATTCTTAACAGCAGTTAAAATCCGATGTATACTGTCTAAATTAAACTGGGTTTACATAATGAATACCTAAAGAAGAATAAGCAAAGTATTTTTGATAAGGTCCTTTTGGCTACAAGTTGGCCAGCAAACAGGAATACCTCGCCACTTTCTCCGGCTGTGCCATCTTAGTTCAGCTCTTGGTCACACACCCTGATTTTTATGGCTCCATAGCCACAAGCCTTTACAAATACTGTGAGTGACAAGAGATGCACTGGCATAACGAGCGTTGCTACTGAATTTGGAATGCTTGCTCTATGCTTTTGCCATCCTTCTGCTTGGTGAAGGTACCCTTCTCCTTGGAGAGGAGACATTCTCTAATTCCCCACAGAACACACAATAGCTTCTTCATGGCCTCAAAACACTCTTCCTTGAAATTTTCATGGTATTTGTCTGAAGAAAAGCTATTTTCTGTTATTTCTATAACTTTCTTTTGTCTCACTAAGCCCTGCCTGGTTATAAAGGCAGCACCTGGATTTACAGGCATGGAATAATAATAAACACTACCCCACTAGTTCTTTTTCTGAAACATGACTGAAATACTGTTCCTGTAGCACAGATCATGCACACATATCCAAAGTACATCACCCTGCAGCAGGAAGTGGTTTGTTTTTTTTAAATCTCAGGTGTCCCTAATCCATGACCTGCCTATCATGAAATCTTCATCTGCTCAGGACTTGCTCTAAACAGAGAGTTCAAGCTAATGCCAGGGGTGCAGTATTTCTGGGTCTCCTACCAGTTAGTTGCCGCAGGCAAAATGCTTTTTGAGTACATGCTCTGTGCAATCTCTTCCCCTGCACAGTGCCTGTGCTGTAGCTGACCCCTCTCTCAAAGAGGTTGGTTACCTAAATGACCTTAAAACCTCCCTGAGGTGCTGATATACATGGCTCCCCTTTGCCCTGTCAGGGGCTATCAGCAGTACCTGAAGCAATACTTCAGCAAGTGACGTCCAGGCAAGGACAGAGGAGCAGGAAGACACAGGCGATGCTTAGTAAGTGTTTGGTGCCCTTCATCTCCCAGAAGCCACTGCTCTTCATGCTGACTAACAAGCCAGGCAGAGGCCCAAGAAGCAGCCGATGCTCACCCAGTGCTGCTTTCACTGTCTGAGAAACTCTCAGATGAGGTCAGGCTGATACACAAAAGCTGCTTGTGCTACCACTCGCTATGTAGCGCTGGTACATTGAGCTGAAGTCTGCCAAGTTCTTAAATCCTAATTCTTCACTGAGGCAGAGACCTGCCATGCACGGCTGCCTCTGACACATGCCGCTCCTGACGTTTGTTGGTTATCTACAGGGCACAGTTCAAGCCTTTGCTCTGCAGCTCTATCAGGCTCTTGATCTATGCGGAAGCAAGGTTTTCTCCATCCAATTCTTTAACCCAAAGGAGCACTTCAGCTGCAGGTGTCAAGAGTGCAAAACAAAGCTGAGCGATGCACTGCTACTCGTCTAAGAGGCCTGAACGAGCCAGAGAGAAGCCTGAATCTCTTGCACTGCGGAGAAAACACATTACCACAAAACTGCTGGTTGCTTAGAGTAGCTACTCAAGGCAGGGAAGATACAGCTTCAGAATCTCCAAAGCTGTGCTTCCCGCAGCCAAAAGAAGTGACTTAAAGCTATGAATCACTGGCTAGATGGGCTCTCCCAGTAGCTCCTGCTGGCCATGTCCCATTTGGCATGAAGAATTTTGCATGAAGGACAGCAAGGGTTCATCCCCTGAGTTCCCACACTCCTGGCCTGTCAGACTGCTCTGACATAGCAGCTCTCCTTTACTCTCCATCAAGAGTACTTCTGCAATGCTGTGGTAAAGGCCTGAATGACAGAGGGAACAAGGCCAATACTGGGCATCTCTCCACACACCTGAATCTCCCTATAAATCGGCCTCTTGATTTGAATCTATTATTAACGTTTTAGTCTTTGAGTACAGTGTTACAAATTCTACCATGTTTCTCACTGCCATTTAATTTACAAGCCACAATTTTCTACCCTTCATTAAAATGTTATTTCAAGGCTGCAAATTTCGGACTCGTGATTACTGTTTAGTTGGGGTTCTTCGTTGGGGCTTTTTTCTTCTTTAAACCACAACTTCAAAATACAATCTAGTAAGAAAAAGATCAGCTGCTGAACAGACCTCATCATGGCAGGGATTATGTTCTTTAAAAACGAATGTAGCCTGTCTGTCTTCCCTCTGTACATACTCATGTTTTTGCAAATTCCCATAGGGCAAGAAGTATGTTAGATGCTAAGAGCATTGTAGGGGTATCATTTAATTTTCTAGGCAGTTACACATTCTAAAGATACAGGACTGAACTGCTAAGCAAAACACTGTTGAACACTGACACAAAAATAGTGGAAAATAGAACAGTCCACCACTTGCACTTAGGATGAGATGTGCGTGGATGCTTGTTGCTGGTGGAAAAAACACTTTTCAATCATTAGCTACAAGATGGTATGCAAGTGTTTACAAACTGGTTTTCTGCAGCTCTCAGATACTCAGATACAGAGACTGTGGCTTCTTTCAAGTCCATGGACCCGTGCCAGTTCACACCTGGACCAAATGGTATAAAGCTGTTTGTCCGCCACAACATGCTGTGGCTTGTACCTGCTTCCTCTGAAAACCAGGGCATGAAGGGGTGATTTGTATTCTCATCTCAGCCTGGTCTACCACAGATGTGCATGCCCAGACTTAGTGCCAGGGAGCTGTTCCAAAGGCACATAACACAGGCAGCACCTAATGAGTGTGATGGTCAGTGTTCAACAAAGAAGTCAAATTACAAAGTCTTGCTTCTCTTTTGCTGTTGCGACCATACTACCAACACAAGTACTAAACGACTATGAGATTGATTTAAAAATAGTATTCTAAGGCCATATTTTCATCTTTACACAAACAAACCAACTAGAAAATATTTACTTTACCGTAAAGATAATTCTTTTCAGTCCTCAAGTAATCTCAGACCTTCTGAAAATGTGTAAACTGCTTAATTTCATTAAATGAAAATCCCAATCCAAAAACCTGGCAACACTGATTGATTTGTTGATTCAAGAGTCATGAATCATAGTTAATCCATATTTTCACTCAATACTCTGCTGAATTATTTTTCAATTCATTACTTAGTTTATACGATTTACCTTCACAGTCAAATTTTTGGTGGCTCTTTACTGATTGTCTGGAGGGAACATTTTAACAAGAGAATGATCAGCATGGGTTAAACTAAGACTAGAACAATGCCTAGAGGAATTTCCACCTGTGCTAAAAATAAGCATTACATTCCCAGCTGTCTTTCAGACTTTCTTCAAAAGAAGGATTTTATGAGCTGCAGCCAATGCACACTTCAGGTTTTTTACCATCATCTACACTTCTGTTTGTACTGCAGCAATATCCAGACCCTCACCGGAGCTGACAACCTCTCCAACAGGGACAGGCTTGTACACATGTGAGGAAAAGGCACAATTCCTAGTCCCAAATAGCTTCAATTCCTGGAGGTATTTACCGCAACTCAAACTTGAGAGAGAACACAAAAAGGGTGCAAAAAAGGGGAGCAGATCATGTTATGACCCATAAAGAACAGCCAGACATCTCTTGCTGTGACTACTTTCTCTGCATTGTACGGGGCTGCTCTGAAACTTTTTTGGAAGCTTTTAAAAACTAGTTTATGAGCTCAATCTGAATTATGCACACCCAACTGAAATGTGGATACACTGGTTCTTCACCTTTCTGGGGGAAAAAAAGTATTCTTTTGAAAACTACACCAAAGAACTGAAAGAACTTCATATAACTGGTTTGAGTGCTAGACTTCAGCATTGAAAGTGCACTGTATTTCAAAGTATGAAGTTTGCCTGAATATAAAAATGAGAAAAAGGATCTTGCAAGTATTTTTCTGGTAAATTTCTGTATTTGGTATAATTTCCTTGAGACTGTACTTAAACCATTCAGCTCACTATGGCATGGCACAAGCCTTTTCAAAGATCTCTGCCACAATGTCCCCAGTGATTAATCACAATTCAGTCCCCTCTCAGCATGTTACAACTATGGGTTTTTCATCCTGTTCTTCCCATTCTTTTGCATAGACAGACGTGCCAAACATGCACTTCAGAAAGCCTCTGCCTTACAGCTGAGGCTGCTCCTAACATCAGAAGATCTAGAATCTGTTCCTTTCTCTGCCAACAAATTCTTGGTCAGTATGGGTCAGCCACTTGGAGAACCACCTCCCCTATGGACAGCCATGATACCCAAATGGATGATTAAGGCATCCACATTCTCTTAGATTCTTTCAGTCCAAGTGTTGTTACTGGTTATAGCCAGTAGCACTGCATAGGATATAAGTAATAAAATCACCGGAGCATCATATCCACTCCAGATGTATAGTTAATAACTAATGAAATCACATGTCACACTGTTCTTCAGACCGTAGTATAGTGTGGCATATACACCCTGATTAATCATAAGCACCTTTTCCACATTCATGAATGTGGGAACAAAACATTTCACTTTCAGACAGTCTGAATTCCTGAGTTTATATTAATCTGGAGCTTTCACAGTATGGAAGAAAGACAGTAGCTTCAATCCCATTAATACTGGGAGTGTGCATGGACCTTCACCTTGTCCAAGAATAATCTCAATGATTTACTCAAATCCCTCCACCTCTGAGCCTAGGCACCACCGTGCTGTGTATGAGGGAGAGATTACCTCCCCATTCCCTTTTTTTTCATGCAGGCTGGTAATTTGGAGTCTCTGTTAGCAATAGTTTAAAACGACTGAGTGACAAGAGTCATAAGGGCTGAGAGCTTGGATACCAAGCAGCCTGTGTGGGCTTTAAGCAATCAATGAAACTTGCAGGACTGGAGGAAAGCACTCATGATCTCTGACACAGACCACCTGAGCGCACCTGAGCAACATGCCTGTCCCAGCTCTCATTAGTAACATCTGTAAACTGCATGTATGATGCATTCTAAATACATCTAAAACTCTCTTGAACTGCATCCGATGTAAGGATAAAAACATTTTGGAGAAAAAGAAGATTAACCTACATTTGACCACCTACCTATGCAAGTCCTGCCGTCAGGCCCTAGCTGTAGTCCTGGAGAAGGACAGCGGCAGCGCACTTCCCCTTTCAGCACATCACAGCCATACTGACAGTTTGCCATCAAGCAAGAAAGAGCATCTAGGGAAAAATAGTTGAACATATTTAGATAATGGCCCTGATCAGTACCAGAAAATGACTGAAAACTGTGGAGAATTAAGACATTATTTAATTATGACAGAAGTGGAAAAATGCTCGTTGAATTTGACAGGTATCCATTCAGGCTTTAAGGAGCAAACACATACTTAGTAAATTTTTACTTTCCACAAATTGCATCTCTAGGGGGAAAAAATAAAATACATAAAATCACCACAATTGTAGCATATTCCTTATGGAATGCAGCCCCCATGATGAACACGAAGCCTCCTAGATGGCACTGCCATTTTAAAATAAGAGTATTTCTACTTAAAAGTAATTTCTCCCCCCTTCTCTCTGTCCAAACACTCAAAATATCCACTTTCATGGGAGCAAGTAGGAACCTGATCTCCAGCGAGATGACAGTACAATTTTATACCAGTCAAACAACCAACATCTGCAGCTTTAATGATTTTACATTCATAAGGGCATAATACAACAGAGCTGCAGATGTCTTGCCGCAATGAAAACTGCAAGCACTTGTCCCTGAAGGCCAATTAACATGATTTACAGCACTGAAGAATGCTTGGGGGGAAATGTGTAATAAAACTAATAAAATCAAAATATTTGCTCTAGTTTTGTTCAGCCTAATTTCATTAGAAAAAAAAGAAGTTCATATTGTGCAACTGCCTCATTTCCAGCAAGATCAGTCTTTTACTCATCTTCATTTCATCAAAGTTTCCCAGGGAAACTTAAGCAGGGATTTTGAGGAGCTTGGAAAAAAGCAAGCAACAAGCCTTGCCGTACTTGAGCACGTTCCATCTGGCATAAGCATGTAGCCGTTCAGACAGTAGCACTTGTAGCTCCCGAAGGTATTCATACACCGGTGTTTGCACGGCCGCGGCTTTAGCCCACACTCATTTAGATCTAAAATGAAGGGTACAAGGGAAGGGGGTGGGAAAAGAAAACATACCAAGTTTGTGTGACAAAACTACTAGTTCAAGTTCCTGGGGAAAGAAGGAAAAAATATGGCAATGAGCTTTTTATATGCAGTCTAGCTGACAGCAAGTATGCAGAACATCCTGCATGAAGCACTGTGCACCCCTCCTGCCAAGTGGTGTATTTTCTGTTTCACAGATATCCTTTCAAAAATGACAGTATTTGCATGAGATTAAACACCAATACAAGTGTCATTAGGGAACACACAAGCTCAGGCTGCCCACATCTTGCCACTATTCACATTGATGCCATGTCCAGGACCAGCCAGAACTGTGGAGAAAGAGGAGGGAGAAAGCAAATGTCACTGCTGCAATCGCTATCAGTGATTTTGATAGCGATTCAGTGATCCTCTATCATGCTTCAAAATTAGTTGCAGAGGAAGGTAGGAAAGCTGATGCTAACCTACTTCAAACGATCTTACAGAGAAAATTTATTCCTTACCATCTAGAAAATACTGACAAAAGTATCTGGCATCAGCGATATTTGTCAAGGACTATCCATAAAGGCTATTACAGTTTAATACAGAATTCACACCTTAAACTGAAAATATTCAGCCTACAATTTTCATATTGGTAGAATAGGCTTCTAACAAGAAGTGAAGATTGAGTGAGGGTTTCCTTCAGAATTCTCTTCCAAGAATACATGTTGGGTTTATTTGAATAAACCAGAATAATTTGTTACTTAGTTATTTGTGTACTGATAAGTAAAAATGGCAATAAAGGTGAAAATAATAAATCTGCTCACAAACCCAGCCAGCAAGTACTTAAACAACTGAGTCACCAACTCTCATCTCCAGTACTGCACAATGATGCCTGGAGGTCTGTTACAGTAAGGGAGTCACTGTTATTTCCAGGAATCTTTCAGAGAGCCATCTCCACTATTAAGCACTTTCTCAACAAGTGTCACTTTACAAAATAAATGTGTAACAGAGCTAAGTATAAAATACTCAACTAAAAGCAGGGAGAAAGGGAATGCTGAAATTAAGCTGACAGAGCAGGTATTTAACAGTGTCTGGGCTAATTTCTAGTGCTTACATCCCACTGCATATCAGCTCTTAAGTTTAGCTCCTGAAGACTTTACCTTTAAGAACTGTCTTGCACTTATTTCCAGAGCCACAACCACAGATCCAAAGTTGAAAACAATAAGAATTTATGACTGTTCTCAGTTCGCTGCCTTGCATAAAGTATAGATTGCATTATGAGCCTTAAATAATTGGATCTTTCTATAGAACTCTGAATAGAACACCACCATCTGGTATGAAATATTCTTAGTACAGAAATGAAAGCTCTGGTACTGACAAATAGACAGCTATTAGTAACACACCCTGAGAATAACTTGATATTAAAAAGTTGATGCAATCAACTGTATTAGGATATCACACCACATGCTTCCTGTTTGTGGAATTTTGACTGAATTATTTCTATTGCCTTCACTTCATTCTATTCCTGCCTGTGAACAGATGCTGTTACATCAGCTTTTGACTCCTTTGATTCACATCTTAAAAAACATGCTGAAAGTAAAATGCCTGTGCCATGAAAAGGTCAAAAATTTTTAACCTTGGCTGAGGTAACAGAAAGCTGAGGTCGCAAGGCGGCAGAAATAGGCTGTTAGCACAACTCCACTTAAACCTAAACTTCATGGGTCACAGCTTTTCAATTTTGCCTTTGAAATGAGTTATTGAGAGAAAGATGTTTCTAACCTTATGTAGTTGAATGAATGCTACTGTTTAGGAAAACAAATACTGGCAGTGCTGTGGCTGCTTAAGAGAGAAGCCAGCCTGTAAATAGGTTAGGTGTGTTAAGAGCGTAGTGCTCAGCCCATCCTATTTTCCAAAAAATGTGCCTTATTTTCCCAAAAAGTTGCAAAAATGTAACTTTTCTTCTTTTCACCAGCACAGACAGGCGCATACTCAGTAACTGCATGACAAGCATTTCTCAGTTTCCTAGGAGGCACATTGTACAATTAGGTCCTACTGGTTCTACATAAAGGCCTTTGTGAACATGCTGATGGCTCCATGCATCCATAATCTCTAACAGCATGCTTCCCTAAGAAGAGTCCGGATGTACTGCACATGGACTGGAGGAGTGCCGAAACACTCCTGCTATTAATATACTCTATCTGTTTATGTGTTTCTCATTCCTTAAGTAAGGTCTATTTTTTCAAGAACAGGTTCAGGCTAATGTTAGCAGTAAAAAAATCATACCTCTTGAACAAATGCTAGTCACTTATCAATTAGGTATTTCAAGCAATGTCTATAAAGGCATCTCAATATAAATGTCTATGCGTCAAAATAGGAAATGAGAAAACAGTAGAAGTTTCCTCTAAAAAAATTGCAATCTAAAATGTTACACCCAAAGGACAATAGCATTTTACACCATTTTTCTTTTAAATAAAATATAATCTTTAAAGTCACTTATAACCTTCACACTGGAAATTAAAATATAAAGCCCAGCACTACCATAAGTTTAACCAATCCATTTAATTTCCTTACAGGAATGTCCACTCATTGTCTTGCACTTGAGAATTTCATAGTGCAGCCACTTAAATTCCCATGCTGCCCACAGCTGTACATTCAATGCAAAACCAGCATTCTTAATTTCAAAATAACATAAGACAGTACTGTACATAAAAGCAAACTGACTATGGAAAGCAGGTCTACAGCGTAAGTGCATGCTGCTGAGCACAAGTATTTTATTTTTAAAGAAATTAAATGAAAATGTGAATGCAGGGAAAGGACAAGAGTGCTGTGCTGGCAAATTCGGATGCGACTTCTTTTTCTACTGTGTGACACCACACATGATCTTTGATAATGAGCGACTTCAGTGCAAACATAGCAATGGGGGGCTTATTCCTAGGAAGATGCAATACACTCTGCTGTCTTCTTTAATTAGCTTCTGCAGAAGACTCCAGCATTCAGATCTTTTTGGCCTTTTTCTGCCTATTAACTAACTTGGATCAGACAACACAGAATTCAAATATTCAATATGAAATTCACTCAGACTTTGAAAATAGAAAACCAGGCATGAGAAACCAAGTTAAAAAATTAAACTGTTATCGCCTCACTATAAACAGTAGATAGGCTTTCATTTCCAGCAACTAACATCACACTACCATGTCCAACTTATGAGAGGAGACTTGTATCACCCTGAGAGTTTTGTTCACATCATTTAGTCTGATTAATCAACAGCTGCCAAATGGAGAGGTTAACAACCCTCCTTTCTTCAACTTCCAGCTTTGTGTAAATCACAGTTTTGTGTTTATCTAACTTGATAAGCAATCTCCATCACTCTCTCTTTACAGAGGAACTCAAAAACAAACAAAAAGTACAGACCCTGAAAGAAGAGCAGAGGAAAGAAACAAAAGCAAGTTACAACCATGAGTATGGTGGAGAGTCAAGCCTTTTCAGAACACAGGCACAGAGCATCAAGGAAATACAATCAGCTATTTGCTCTGCATGCCAATGACGCAACAGGTTCAGCTTCTGCATCACAGCCGTCGGCCTATTAGCCTCCAACCCCTTTGCAAGAAATTGTATTAGCGTTTCAAGCCGTGCAGGTAGAAGGAGCACACCACCTGAAATACAGCACCATCTCACCCCTTGATGCTATATTTCTTGCATGATGATCCAGGGGGTGGAATACAAGTGCTTCACTGCTCTGACCAGGTGGACTTGTATATAGCTGGTCATCTTCACAGGATGGGAAGAAGGCATAATAAAAATTAAATTACCAGATCTTTGTAATATGCATTACTTCATCACTAAAAGGGAAAGAACAAACAAAAAACACCCACACACCCAAATATAAAATATAT
>NW_009938280.1:0-1638 GCF_000696875.1 Nestor notabilis | reverse complement strand
TATAATTATATAGTAAACTTTTGAAATGCCTGGGGGGAGATCATGTGTCTTTGAATACAGACTCTTAGTGCTTTCTCAGAAAACCAGAAATCACTGTGGGAGATAAGAGTCCCTTGCACTAAGGGACATCATCTCATTAGTGCATGAATGTTTTTTGGGGTTATTTTTGGTGCTTTTTTGTGTGAATGTTTCAGGGTTTTTTTTAATTACATTTGAGAAGAACCAGGCCCTCAAGACAGTAAGTAGGGGAAAATGATAATGACTTACATTATGTTTCTTGTTTGCATTCTTAGTATTACCGAAAGAGCTATTATTAAAACATACAAAGATACTCTAATCTCAGAACTGTCTGTGTATTTCCTGTCTGTGTTGTTAAGGGAGATCTAATTGGAGGTTGTCTCCATGCCAAGCATTTAAGTCTTGTAATGTTAGTATCAGCATTTATGTAATTGAAGTATGAACTGCTGAGGGTAAAATTTGTAAGGATAGATGTGATTTACTGACTTTTATTTACCTGAATTTGCTGGGAGAGGGAAGCAAATGTCCAGTTTCCTACACTGGCCCATCGCAGTGTGTTTTAAAACCTGGTTTTATATTCCTTTTGGGATGTGCATTGCAGGTAGCAATGAAAGTACAGGCTCTGACTGTTAGTCCAACCAAATATATCAGCTCTTTCTCTTCGTCATCTCAGTGAGTGTTTCTGTGGTGAGGTATCCTGCTTCCAGGCTGGACTGCCACCTCGAGTAGCTGGATGTTAACTGTCTCAGTGGCACACTTAATGAACTCCTGCAATATCTGTGTTAGACTGGATGTCTGGCAGTTCTCTTTAGTGTGCCTGTAATTACTTAGGTTGTAATCTGTAGGTAATTGCATGAAAATTACTTTCAAAATCAGTTTTAGAACTGGTATTTTGTTAAACAGTTTTACCCTCCTATCTTCTTGGAAATAAACGGATTGTTCCACTTCTCCTCCCCATCTCCCACCGTGAATACAGTGATTTCAGGAATTTTCTTCTGTTCCTGTCCTTAACCTGCCACTGCTGCACAGCTTTGCCTTGTGTGTATTGTGGTGTAAGTGTTCCTTTTCCTAGGAGTTCAACGCAGGGGTTCTGTGTGTGAGGCAGTACATGAATTACACCTCTCCACTAATGAATTCATACGCAGTAATTACTTTTAAAAGACCATTTATAGTAGTAGTAGCAGGAGAGGGGTTTTTCAGTCTTATCTTTTCATAACATCCCTGGCTGTGACATGATGCAGTGCCATTTACACTGTTAGGGCTGAACAGAAGCAGTCAGAGTATCCCAAATCTGAGAAACTGGAAATCAGAGCACTATCTCGATTACCATATCCAAATACAATGTTAGAATTGCTTTCAGGGGGGGAAGAAATAGAAGTTTAGCTGCCCGTTGGTGCAAAATATAGTATCAAGTAATAAATCTGTATCGTTTATCACAAATTTATCATATGAATTGTATCATTTTGAAAGAGAAGTAAAATTCTAGTGTATTACACAATAGCACTGAAATGACTGTGGTTGTCAACTGGTTTCCAGTTCAAATCAGGATTTTCTATGTTATTCTGCAATATATTGTATATAATATAGATAATACATATTATTATTGTATATATTATATAT
>NW_009938279.1:20641-20895 GCF_000696875.1 Nestor notabilis | reverse complement strand
ATGCCTCCCTGCTGGGGAACCACAGGATCCTGCTATGGCTAAATTAATTAAACTATCTACTGAATTAACGTGTGAAAGTCATCGATTAAGATTAAATGCTAGCAGCTCTCACAGTTGGTAAGAACCCCGTGGTCCTCTGCAGACCTAGGAGACCTTCCCAGACCCTGGTCTTCATAGAACCAAAAAGTCATAGAATCATTTATCTTCTTGCTCTCCATGCCAGCAAGCAGCTCCCCGGTACCTCAAGGACCGCT
>NW_009938279.1:4036-20610 GCF_000696875.1 Nestor notabilis | reverse complement strand
CTTCCCTTCCCAGGCTGCGCTCAGAGGCCACCCGGAGGGACAGCAGCCTGCCTTTCAGTAGGAAAAGTCACTGGGATGTCCACTGAGGGAGGTACGGGAAGTCAGAACATTTGAGAACCCCTATGTGGAGTTCTGATCTCCGAAAAGCATTGGTCTAGGGCCTCTCCGAATTTCATACTGCCAGTCACGCTGAGCCCAAAAGAGGGCAGCATCCTCTGTGGATTAATTGGGATGATGAACCTCAGCTGATCTGGAGGGCTGGCTGCATGTGTGCTCCACAGCACCTTTGCACTGCCATGGGGGTCTGGGTGGGTCTGTGCTGCACCAGCTGTGCCCCAGGTCCCTTCACCATGCCTCCGTCCTATAGCTATTCCTGAGTGCCCCCAAAGCCCTGCTGCTCTGTGGATGCCACATCATTTTGGGGATGGATTTGCAAAGCTGTTGACCACTGGATCTCAGTCCATCTGGAAGGCAAGGTGGATTGGGCTCAGTCAGAGGCTTGTGTCCCCAGCTGTGCCTGCAGGGTGGCAATGCTGACAGACAGCTGTGCACAGCTCCAGATCAGGGACACCCAGTTTTGCTGTATGCAGTTACTGAAATTTGGCACTCCTCAGCTAAGAAACTCAGCTAGGGGTTTTGTCTTATTAACTTTCTTAACTTTTACCCTGCTCCAGTCATTGACTCCATGCCAAGCCACCCATTTATGCCCATGGAGCTGTGGGTCCAACCAACACAACTGCTGCCTGCCTCGTGTTGCCTGAGGCTGCCTTCTGCCATGGGACTCTGGCCCTGACCAGAGCTGAAAGAGCCTGAAATCTTCTAGTCCTGACTGTCACAGAAGGCTGTATTTTTCTTTCCATTTGGATACGAGGTGCAGGTTAGGTGTGAGACGACATAGTCCTCCTCAGGGAGAGGGAGGCAGAAGGAAAGGACTGGAGGCGAGCTGGGTGGCACGGTGAGCCTGGGTGCTATGGATGAGTGCTTGTCAGCATCGTTTGGCTCCTCCTGAGCTCAGGAAGCTTTTACTGAGGTGACAAAAAGCAGCTTGGTGGCAATGCTGGCAGGTAAAGCAGTGGTTGCATGTGGACCAGCCAGGCTGAGCTGTAGCTGTAAGCATGTGGGAGCAAGCCCTGAGCCCTGTGTAGCTGGCAAAGGCTTTGCTCCCCATCCCAGATGGGGGGGGTGGGGGTGGTGGCATGCTCCAGCCCTGCTAGAAAAGGAGGAATTCTGCATCTTGTCAGATTTGCCCTCATTTTGTCCAGATAGGCCAAGAAACCTAGAGGCCTACTGCTCAGGATGCAGGGGTCCCACAGGTACCCCCACCATGGACTTTGCAGTGCCTGCCCTAGGATGCCTCTCCCTACAGCGTCTTCCTTCTCCCCTTGTCTGCTACCTCAGCAATGCTCAGCCTCTCTTGCCCTCACTTCCGCAGGGTTGGGTGTGGGAGGTGGCCACTGCTTGGACCTGCAGCAGCTAGTGGAAGCCGGGTGCTGGGAGCATTGCAATTAAGCATCAGGGTCAGGTTTAACAACCTGGGCTCTTGCAAATTATTAATTATGCCCGGGAGGATGCATCTGCCCTTTGGGCTGGTGCCCAGGCTCCTGATTGCGGGACAATGATAAACAGATTAGGTGATGTGGCTCTGATGCTGGATGACCTGCCCTGAATAGGTTCGGAAAGGAAACGGGATTAACAGAGCTGTTTCCTGATGCTACAAAGTTATAGATTGTTCATTTCTTCCCTTTTACTTTCTAATGAGGTAGTATGAAAAGCAATCCAAAGCAGAGCCTGGCCCTCTCCAAGCTCTGGGGAAGCATTTAGAGCCATCTGGTCTCAGAGATACAATGGCCTGGCTGAAACTGCTTTCCTTCCCACATTTCCCTAGCTGCTGTGTGGGAAGAGCCACCTTACTTGGCATTTCCTACTTCTCCAAGGCTGTGACTGAGTTTTTCCTACCTTGGCAAACTCACCTCTTTAAGAACGTGATAGAAACTTTATCCAGACCTGGCTGAGTTAGCTTGCATTGTATTATTATTTATTACCTCTCTTTGTAAATTGGGGGAGCAGCAGAAGGCCTTGAACTAACTGGAACTGGAAAAGCTCCAAGAGAGGATGGACAGATATTGAGATTAATTGCAAGGGGGGAAAAAAAAAAAAAAAAAAGAAAAAAAAAGAAATCCATGGTGGGCTATTGGGTGTTGAGTGCCTGCTTCCAGCCTCAGATACACTGTGTTGCTGAAGGCTGAGAATGTATTCAGACTAGTATTGCTGTGTTCAGCCTGCTCCCTGCCTCCCCAGGCATCTGCTTCCAGCCACTGGTGGTGATGGTACCCCAGACTGGACAAGTACTAATGTTTCTTAGGTGACAGTGGCTCAGTGTTGGACAGCGAGGATAAGACTAGTGGCTTTTGGGTTACACCATTATCATGCAACTGAGCAGAGCTTGGTATAATAGCTGGGCCTTTCCTGATGCCAGAAATGGCCACAGCTGGGGAGCACATGCACACAACAGTCTCCAAAGCTCCCTCTGTAATCCTTAGAGCTTTCAGAAAGTGTCTCCCTGCATGAAGGCAACTCTGCCCCTTTACTGTCTGCTGTGCTCATGACACTGAGACTGGGATGGGACAGGGTATGTATTTGTGAAGGGGTTACTCTGACACCTTCCCCTCTCCACTGCGGGGCTTGTCCTCAGCAGCAGCAGGATCTCTCAGCATCCTGTTCACTGTGTGGGGAAGAACAGGAGCCAGGGTTGTTTAGCAGGAGCCTGCAGCTGGCAATTCCTGTTTACATCCCATTGACCCTGGGGCTTCGCCTGCATTGTATACAGCAAGGTCCCCCCACTCCACCACACAGCCTGCAATGTCATGCAAGTTATATTGTACCTGACCACTTCTTGGGTTCAAAATGGCCTCGGCCCATTCTGGACTCTGAGCCATGTGGCATTCAGGGCTGCAGACATGACAAAACACATGCTGTGCCTTCCTGGGCTGCCCCATGTCTGGCGGGTGCCCAGCAGGCACAGTGCTTGACCCTGGCTGCATCTTTCACCCTCTCTCACTGTAGGAGAATTCACTTTGCAAAGCACCATGTCCTGCCCTCTGTACAAGACAGGGACTGGCTGGGAATGGCACTTTGCAGGGGATGCAGTTTCCTTTGGTCCAGCCCTTTGGACAGGTCTGCTAGCAAACTGTGTTTGCCTCTCTTTTGTGGTTGAAACCCTGCAGGCTGGGGGCAAAGCAGGATGGCTCCAAAAGCCCATGCTGGATTTTTTTAGCATAAGACCTAGTTGTTTCAGCTTCTCCTCAGACTCCATCCTGCAGGAAAGTCTCCTTAAACAGGAGTCTGGAATGACGGAATTGGTTCTGCCTGTTCCACTTTGCTGCTTTTTATTCTAGAATTTGGGGTGGGAGACTTTCTAAGAGTGCAAAAGGAGAGTGTCCCATTGACAACTCATTGCTTTCAAGCCATGGCCCAGGCAGCGTGTGAGTGCAGCCAGGACATGCTCTGCATTGTGCAAACAGCTGCAGTTGCAATGGGCTTCTCTCAGACCGGCTCCCAGCTTCCTGCCTGGACACACTACTGTCTTTGTGCCCGCTGGGAGGCCAAGGACAAGCCCCCAGGAAAGACAGGGTCCTCCTTGCTCTCTGAATATGGAACAGACATCTGTGTGTCCTCCCAGAGCATGGGCAGACATGGCCGGCACCCAGCACGTGGTTCCATGCTCCAGCTCTTCAGCCTTTGGTGCAAGATGTCTGCAGGCAGATTTGTTAGCCTTCCATTTGCCCATTGACCTGCCATCCTCTAGACTGGCCATGGTGGTGATGGCAGCCCCGAGGATGCACTTCAGAGGATTTGTCAGGGACCAGGGGATGTGTTGGGTGTGCAATGGCAGGTCCCACTCTGGGGCTGTGACCCGGCAGTGGCTTATCGTGCTCAGGCCTGTGGCCCACAGGAGTCTTGACTGTTCACCCTACTCAAAACTCAGCGTGAGGAAGCTGCATACACTCGTGCAATTTGGGGGCAGCATCCTGTAATGCCTGCAGGGAGCAGTAAATCCATCAGTGAGTGCTGAGGTTGTTCCCGCTTTGTTTCTGCAGCACAGCTGTGACTGAACGCTATTCAGACTAGACCTTGGGAATGAGTTGCTGAAAGCCTTATTAGATGCCCCCCAGGTATTCACTCATCTGTTAAACTCCCTCACTTTCAAACTGCTGCACTTGAACTTGCCAGAATGCCAGTGTTGCTTCTGAGTCTTTGCTTTCAGTTCAGAGAATATCTAAAAAGCATTTTTGCAGCTATATCTATTTTTGTCTAGCTCAATCCTGAAATGATTGAGAGTGGTTTGGACATGAAGTTCTCATGCTGGGTTTCAGACAGGGAGAAGAGAGCAGTTGAAGCTGTGTCTGACTGCATGTTTGTCCGGTTCCTGGGTCACAGAGCTTGGGAGCTAAAGGGCAATGCCAATCCCTGTGGGTGCAGAGCATGTTGCAACTGGCAAGGCAAAAGCAGTGCTTCATGATGGGGTTCATCTAGTTACTGTACATGTGATTCATCTGTGCGTACTTTGATCTCTTGTTGGGCTGAAAGACCTGAAACCAAAGCACAGATGGCTCATGACTATGCCTTTATGTATTTTCTAGCAGTTGGGTCAGCTCTGTGAGCCAAACCACTGGAGGTATGGCCAAGGCTGCAGGAGAAAAGGCCTGCTTAAACCATTCCTCTTGAGAAAGCCCTGGGCAGGAGACAGCTGGGTTCCATGCCTCTTCTGGGAACTGAGAAACAGCATGATTTCTGGTCTATGGGAATTTTATTCTGATAGTTTTAGATGGAAAGATAGTTGTGTCTCTCTCCCCTGTTACTTGCTGCTGAACAGATTGCCCAGGTTTGTTCCCTTTGGAGAAAAGCACAGGACTCTTCCAGGTTAATCAGAGAAATCTTGCAAATGAAAGGAAAATCATAGAAAATCATAGAATAGTTAGGGTTGGAAAGGACATTAAAATCATTTAGTTCCAACCCCCCTGCCAATACTTTTATTCTTGGCAAAGAGTCAGATCCATGCAGCGCATCCTGCTTTCAATGTATGTGATACCATCAACACAAACTTTCAAGGCAGCACATCAGTGGAGACGAAACTAATTGATTTTGGCATGGAAAAGCCAGTGAAATCACCAGCCACAGAGAATATGAAGCATAGGTACAAGCAAAGCAGGATTAGTCTTGGGTATCTTGTGCCTTTCCTTTTACATCAAGGTAAAATACCACCCCTTTAGACCTGTGCCCTGCAGTTCTGCCACCATCTGCTTCTTTCTAGCCTTGTGTTCCCTTGGGGAGAAAAACTGTGTGTGCTGCCTGGACCTGTCATTTGAATGTTTGAACACACATACTTGGCCAAAAAGCCACTGGCATATGGGCTGGGGAAGGAGGAGAGTGCGTGAGGGGGAATATCACCATCCATCATGGTTCTTATCCTCTCATAATAAAAATTCACTGGCTAAACAGCATCACCAGTAGTCCTATCTGGAGGACTTTTTGCTGCTGAGTTTCAAAGGCTGATGCTAAATCATCAGGGTGAGGAAGTTCTTCATTAAATGTCTCAGAAGTCCTGTCTTCTCCCAAAATTCCAGGCTGCTTCAAAGCTGCGAGAGACTGCTTGTCTCCCAGAAGGATTCCCAATGTGCTGCATATATGAAGTGCCTGGCAGCACTTGCTGCTCACATGAGCTACAGGATCGCCTGCTGGTTGGCCCTGGAATATACGGGTGCCCTCGCTCAGAGTCTGGGGAGCTTAATACTAGTGACAGTGGGAAGCTGTCATGTAGATAGATGGGATTTTGGTCACCTGAGAAAATTTGAAGGACTTCAGGATAGTGGTCTTTCCTCCAGGATGGGGTGGCCTCATCATTCTTGCCCTGGGAGATAGGAGAGGTTTCTACTGATTTCTACTGCCCCACTCAGATGGGACTTTCTCACTGATGTGGCTGGGTGTTTGCAGCTGACTGCAGGGCTGCCCTTCTCTGGGGGTGTCCAGGGCAGGCATCCTCTGTCACAGCAACCTTCGGGAATCAGCTCTGTCTCAAAGCAGGTAAAGCCTGTAGGCTACATGGAAACGTGGTACCCAACAGTATTCCCATCCTGGTGGAGTTCCATTAAGGCTAAGCTGTAAACAGAGCAGCTGGCCCTGGCTAATTGGCTTTCCCCACCACCTTTGCCTCTGCCAGCCACTTGGGCAGGAAAGAGAGGGCAGGTAGACACAGCAGTTATTGGCAGGGTAAAGCTACGGTCAACTGTCTCCATGCCATAAGGATGAATCCCTCTGTGGCACCAATTTGGTCCCTGACACTTACTCAGTGATGGGAATAGAGCTGCAAACGTCCTTAAAACGTGTGATGTGTCCTCCTCTCCACCACTGGAGGAAGGCTTGCTTCCAGCATGCTAGCCTACCTGGTTTATGGTCTGTGTCATCCCACATCCCATTCTTTCCTTGGGTTGGATTGATCTGATTTCAAAGCATTTCACACCTCACTTGGTTGAATTTCATCTGACTGATGTCAAATCCTTTCTTTGCCAGGTCTTCAAGGTCATCCAATGAATCTACTTTCTGGCATTCCTCTGGTCTTGTTTTCTTTAACACTATCCACAATATTTGAGGCAGCATAGCACGGCTTCTAGTCCGTAATATGGAAGCGCCGAATAATACCAAAGCCAGAGCCATTTTCCTGCTGTTCCTTTTTATATATGTCCTTCTAGTCTGACTGTAAGCCATGAATAGCTCTTGTCATCAGATCAAGGTGCTATTTTTGTACTACTTTTACATCCATCTTTCATCTAGAGGGTATTTCCCATTCTGACAAGAAGTCTGAATGGGATAACACAAAGCTCTCTATGAAAGTCAAAATGATCACATCTGCTGCTTACCCTCTATCTGCTAAATCTTTGAGAGAGGAAATTTAAGTGGTTTGGTATAAAATAGTTCTCAAGAAATCCCAATTGTCCACTTCTCAGCACCCATATTAGCCTCTTTGTGCCTCTGAATAAATCCTTTGTGCAGGTTGAATTTCCAGACCCTGAATTATGGATCTATAACTTGACTTCAAGCCTTTCAAATAGAATGCTATGCTCATTCTGTGCCATTTCCTTGGTTCTGCTCCAGCCCTCCAGCAGTTCTTGGAGTGCGTGGCTTGGGAACTGGAGACGGCTCCTCCTCTGATAATGAGTGCTGCTGTAGCTCATACACATTTCACCTAGCTGAAAGTTCGTGAACCTCCTCTTTCGCAATCCTGGCCCATTTCCCGACCCCTTTTCTGCTCATCGTTATGGCTAAATGCCGGGGCAAGAGCTTGGCTGTGGATGCCTGAGAGGGAGACTGCAAAGTCTCAGCTAGTTATCTTTTTATCTTGGTGGTTTGTGGAAGGTAATTGATCCATTTGGTAAATATTCGCTTCTAGAGTCACCTTCTATGTGAACGTTAAATGCAAGAAAGGCTGCAGAGTCATTAGTTTCTCCCATTTGCTTTCCTCAAATGAACAACAGTGATGGTCTCACCCACTCCTTGGCCCTTCCTCTTCACCCTCCTACAGTTGCTTCTCATGTCCCATCCCTAGCTTTTCAGCACGTAAGCTATCATCTCACTGGTAAGTAATCATTGGCAATGCAAACATTGGGCACAGAGTTAGCCAATTCCATCTAAGGCCACCTGCAAATATCTGAGCTTTGAGAATTCTCAGATCTTTACTCTGCTCCTCTCTTTTCATCCCTTCTCCTTTTTATAAAAAGCTGCTTGCAAGGAACTGCCCCTGGAACACTGGGATTTCGGCCTGGTCATTAGGAAAAATGTCTTCCCCAAGAGGAGAGGCAGCCCTGAGACAGGTCCTCAGAGGTGGTGATTCCTTGCCACCTCTGGAGTTCTGAGTGCTATTAGACAAAACTGTCTGGCCTGCATCAGTGTTGGCCATTGTTGGCAAGGCAGTCTTGCTTCAAGACAGAGGTTAGACCAGAGAGTATGGAAGGCTCTTTCAGACAATCCTGCCATGGGTTTGCAAAAGAAAATAACACATGCCAAAGCGAGGCTATACTCCTGCATCAGAAGCACACCTGCGTTGCACACATTGGGCACCACAGTCCTTTCTTTTTCTTTGGCCAGGCATTAGTGCCCTGTGAAGTGGCCCTATATTGCTCATATGTACAATGGAAACACAGCACATGCAGAAGAACTGACCTTGCATTCCTCTGTCAGGCCTGCCACTGCATTTGAAATAGCCTTACTGAAATGTCTGAACTTGCAAGCTTGCTGCTGAGCTTCCTGAGCACCAGAACTTGTGATTTAATAGCTAGGGATGGGAATGCTTGCATCTTTTCCCATGGCCAGGACTGCCCTGGGTGCCCTGGGTACTGATGCCTGTTCTGTTGTTTTGCTGTCTTTGCTGTTACTGCAATAATTAGGGTAAGGTATAATTACAAAGTTTGCCCTGGGACATATGCAAGGCCACTGAGCTGCACTGCAAAGTCTTCTGTGTTTTCTGATCCTTTTTGCCCCGTGACAAATGCCTGACCTCTGGTTTAAAGTGAGAAGCTAGTGGTAATGTAGGCATGAGCTGATACTGTGTTCCTTGCTCCCAACTTCATCCTACAGATGTAACCTGTGGCCTCTCCCGAGTAACCTGTGGGTTCTCAAGATGTCAAATACTCTTGGCAGTTGTAGAGGCAGACAAATTATTGTAGCTTAGGTGCCTGGCAGAGAAACCAAGGGCAAAGAATCTGGAGATGTGTCTTGGAGGCCAGCAGGAGAGGGAAGAAAAGGTGCTCCAATGTTTTGGAGACACTGAGGATCATCCAGGCAGCACCACTAAGACCTTATCTCTTAGTGCCTGGCACAGAGTGGACATGTTTTTGGAGAGTGGGCAGAAGGTATCACATACAGATGGCTTAGCCTGGCTCTTCTAGCCTTCCACACCAGTGCCTGCCTTTGGAGGATGGAGCAAGGGGCTTTCTCCCAAGGAACACCCCAAATCTGGCAGTAAAGAAGACACAGTTTTTCCAGGGAGTTCACTGCAGACCTTGGAAAATAGTGGCAGTTTACAGCTTGGTCCTGAACAAACTTGTGCACGTCTTTGCTAACTACCACCAATAACTGTTCCCTCGGCCCTCTGATTCACTCAGACCTACCTCGTCCTTGCATGCCAGCAATGCCTCAGGAGCTGGGCAGTTACCAGAAGACAATGAATCACCTAAAACATCCGCTAACTCACTCTGTAAGAGATCGTCTTACTCACAGGATAAATTCCAGCTCTCAGCTGCTCTGAACATTTTCTACCCACATTAAATGCAGCCGCTCCCAGTTGCATTTTGATCCATCTCAATGAGGAACACAGGCCCACATTAGCTACAAGACAAGGTCAGCAGCTGGGATCAGGGAGCAAGGCTTTCCTTTCCATTCATGAAGAGTCTGGTACCAGACCCTGATGCTTGTTTTTAAGGAAGGTAGGGGGGTTTTATGGCAGAGGTTCTAAGTGTGTCTGTCATTACACCAGACAGAATTTCACTGGGTGACTGGTGCCTCTAGCCCAATAATGTGCCAGCAGGCTTGTCTTTGCAAGACTGACCTTTCAGAGAGATGTTCAACTTGATGTCAGCTATAGTTGCAAAGCCAAACAAGATCCAGTTCTGCTCCAGCCTTGTTTTTCTACCTTGGCTGGAGTTGCTCCTAGGCTGCTCCATAAATCACTGCCCAGTGATAAACTACCAAGGGGGGCTGGTTTTGTCTGATGTTGCTCTTGAGAGGTCAAATCTTTACTTAGCAAAAACAGCCCCTGGGAAAGGTGATAGCACAGAAACATACCGTGAGTCTTCCCACCCCTCCATGGCTTTTTCCTGCACTGCTCCAAGAGCCAGTTTTAACTGACACCAAGGTACAGTGCCTGTTGCACATTACTGCCTGGCACAGTACCTTGGCATTTTGGCATTCCTACCTGTGATCAGACTGGTGTCTCTTGTCCTTGCCCTGATTCAGTGGTGGTGGGACTCTCACCATAATCTGCATGAGCCTTGTCCATTGGTGATACGCACCCTGAGACAGAAGGTATTGCACTCTGCTTATAAACCAGTATTATCATCAGTGTTATTCCAACATGCAGTGTCTTGTTTCATCCCTGCTTGCTGTTTGTTGCTGGCTGCTGCTTTGTTTAGGCTGTGAATACACTCCACAGGGGAGCACCAGCAGCCTGGGGCAGTGCATAGGAGGAAGAAAGAGGGAATGTCTGAGAGACAGTATGACAAAGGTTGATAAACCCATGTATGCTGAAGAGGGCATGAGTGTGCACTGCCTTTCCAGCACAAGAACTAGGATCTAGAAAGCACTGAATCTGCAGTGAGCCCCTCCGTGTTGATGAGTATGAGGTCCAGCTGAGCACTGATCCTTGTTAGCTGCCCTGTCACTTGGAAGAGGAATTTATGATCAGTGCACTCCGGGAACTTCCTGGATTGCTTATATCCTGCTGTGCTGTCCTTCCAGCAAGGATCAGGGTGGTTGAGGTCTCCCATGAGGACACCACGGCCTGTGAACACGGGGCTGCTCCTTTCTGCAGAGAGCTTAATCCACTTGTTCTTCCCCTAGTGGACACCCGCTTTCACCGGTTCTCCCTTTGGTCCTAGTACCTAAGCTCTCAGCTGGTTCCTTATCCATTCCCAGGCAGAGCTCCACGTGCTACGGCTGCTCTCTCATACAAAGGGCAACTCTCTCTCTTCATCTTCCCATCCTGTCCTTTCTGAAGAGCCTGTGTCCCCCTGTTGCAACACTCTGGTCATGGGAGCCATCCTACCACAAGATCACGGCCCTGCACACAGATCTCTAGTTCCCCATGTTTATTCCCTATACTGCATGCATTAGTGTACAGACACCTCAGAGAGTCTCCCCAGCATGTTGGGTTCCTGGAGAGGGTTTGAGGGATTTCTCCTTTTTCCTTGCTTACATGCTGACCATGAGCACCTTGACCTGCTTGAGCCCCATTTTGTTGATTTTGTGATCCTTTCCTGTCATACCACCTGCTCAGCCTTCCTATCACTCACAGCACTGCTGGCTACTTTCCTGTTACTCCTACTTCAGAAGGTGGCTTTGAAATGCAAGGGGTGTGAGCACACAGAAACTCTGATGTTTCCTCGCAGACATGCCTGTGCCCATGGGTGTGTCAGCCACAACTCAGTGTGCCCATGAGCTGATGGAGTTTTGCTGTTTCCTTACGCTGCACTGAAACAGAGTTTGCACTCAGTTGTCTCCCTTCTCCAGGGAGTACTGCTGACTGCAGTCTCATAGGAGTAGCAGACCTCCAAGAAGCAGACAGGTCACCTATCTTGCATCTTCCCACAAATGAGTGAGCTCAAACTAGGCATAAGAAGCTTCATCCTCATCCTGGCACCTTGCTGATATGTTTCTAGGGGTAGCCCAGTCCTGCTGAGGGTTAAGTGGCTGCTGACTGCATTTAAACAGCCTGCTAAAGGTGAGATGGTGCCTCTGTTCCGTCTCGGGACTAACTGTGCTAAAAGGTAAAAGGAGGTGTGTCTGCAAGTCTTTTGCAAATACATCTGAGCTCTGAAATCCACCGATTTTCCCCCACATAAGCCCCGCTTTGGGATTTCTCAGGCTCGTGCAGCCTGGGGTGGGATGTTCTCTGCACTTCTTGCTGCCTGACAGCCAGGCCAAGTGCTTCAGCTGCTCTTCACGGAGTAAGTGCCAATACTCAGGAAGTGTTGGTACAGATGCTAGTTCTGCTAAGTGGAGATGTTTCTGCAGGGAAACCTGGTCATGAACGTAGTCCTGGGAAAGTGAATGATCTCTTTTGGAGGGAGAAGTGACCCTGAGGTTAATACCAGGTTAATCCTCTCCATAGGTAGCTCCAGGCTCAAAATGCCCTTCACAAAATTGCACCACCTTCATGTAAACCTATGGCTTGGTGGTTGTGTACCCTTGAGCCCTGTGCAGGTCTGTGCACTTTGGAGTCCTCTCAGGGTTATCTCTGGAGTGCAGTAGAGACCAGCTACCCTGAACTCCCCCAGACATCCCCCCTGCAGTCATTTAGGCTGCCTTGCACCCATGTCAGAAGATTCCTTTCTTCCAAATCATGAAGGCTGCTGTTCCTGTCCTTGGACTCCCTGCATGGTCACTTCCCAGTCTGTGTGGGCATACGTGCCTTCAGCTGTGCTGCTCAGACCTTGGGTTTGGCTGAAGGCCTTCAGTGTTCCCAGGCGGAGTTCAAAGGTCTCCATGGCCAGAGCATTTCCCTGTGTGAGGGCAGTGCTGTGCTGTTGCAGGTCTGGGGGGCCCCAAGGGGTCAAGGAACAGTGTGTGATACTAAAGAGCAGAAAAGATAAGGGACATTTTCTGGCTGAGCTCACAGAGGCTTCCAAAGCCTCTCTTGGGAAGTACCTCTGCTTGTGCTTTTTCATTCCGTCCTCACTTTCTGGGACACTGGTTTTGTTTGCTTTTTGTTTACTGGCTGTAGAGGAGTCCTTGGGTGCTGTCAGCATCTCTCTGTTTGGGTTAACCCAAGTGCTTTGCCTTATTTTCATACTTCTCCTATCAACACATGTACCCTGGGGCATGAACAACTCCCCCCTGCCTTCCAGCCCTTGAAATCAGACCTGGGGCAGACCATTGGTCCCGGGGCTATTAGCGTGCAATACAACCAGTGGCTGAGGAAATTTCTTCCCTACGGCAGTGTCTGGAGACAGGGACTAGGTCACAGCACTCGGTAGGTATTCTATAGGTACATGCAGCTCTGGTCCTCCTAGGCCTTCCCATCTGGTCCAGCAAGCTGGCACGTTCCTCTGCTAGCACTCATCCTTTGAGGGAACTGTTTGGAGGCTTGCTGCCTTCTCTGAGTCGTGTCAAAATCAGTCCCAAATATTCTCTTTGAAGCTCCTCATGCAGCGCTGGAGTGATCTTGCCTTCAAAGCAGTTGCTGGAGACAGGCAGGCTGCTTAAAAGACACTTGATTGCTCTCACATCATGTTCAGGCTGTATTAAAATTTTACTGTGCTGCTTGCACCTCAGATGAATCACAGTCGCTCCTGAAAAGCATTGGGGGCTGGAGGGGGAGGGATGCATGCAAGGCAGTGGGCTTTTGAAAGGGGTTATTAATGCACAGGGATGTTTTGGTGTCTGAAGAGGCCCTGAATGGCAGCTCTGTGCTTTTTTCCTCTGTGCTCATTAACACTGAAGAGTGGAGCAGAGCACGGGGAGGACGTGGCTGCTGCTCAGGCAGGGATGAGCAGGGGGAGAGGACGTGGGAACAGAGGGAGGTGGGTGCTGTCTGTCTCCCTGAGAGGCAGTTTCAGGTTACTAGTTCAATGTCTGCCTCCCTTTGGGAGGCTGCAGTACGGCAAGTTGTTTCTTGATATGCAAACAGTTAAAAGGAGGGTGTGTGCGTGGGGAAGATGGAGAGACTAAACACCTCCTCTGGGACCTGTCTGTCTCTGCAGCTGCTCACCTAAGGCACCTCTTGTGGATGGAGTTTCACACAAGAAAAACTCTGCTGGGGGCACCAGGTTACTTGCAGGGTGAAGTTTGGAAGCATGGGAGATCCGCCTTTGGCCTTGGGGTATAAAGGGTATTCCTCCCTTATTTGCCTGGGCATAGAGTGGGTCTCTTGGGTCATACTGGAGTTTACAGTTGTCCTTTTGCTGGTCCCCAAGGTTGCCCTGTAATACGGAAAAGCAGGATAATGGAGGGGAGGCAAGGGGGCAGGGGTGCCTTTATTCCTCTCCTAGCAGCATCCTTGGGCATGGGGAGCACCTTTCCAGCAGTGCCTGCCTGCACAGGGGCAGTGGCCAGCTCCCTGAGGGCTCTGTTTTCTCTGGGTTTGACACCGTCTTGCGAGTCCTGCAGACTCTTCTTGCCTTGTTTTCTGGAGAAGAGTTTTCTGGTCCCCCAGGCAAGAAAGCACATGACTTTGCCTCTTTGTTTTGCTTGAAAGTTCCCTGCCTTCCTGCATCACCCTCGCCTTGTGGCAAAGAGGCCACCCAAAGCCACTTGCCCTCCTGCAGGCTTGCCTAGCGAGGGTCCTGGACCAGTGGAGAGGCCAGGAGAGGAGATCAGCATTGGCCGGTGGGATGGGAAGCCTCCTCCTGCCAGCACTCTGGAGGCTGAGGTGCTGGTAAGGAGTGAGCAGCTAGACTGGTGTGCATTCCCATCCCAGCCCTCGGCAGATGGGGCTGCTGGCACTTGATGCCTGCATGTGCCATGTCCCAGTGCAGGGGCTGCCTTCACCAGACAGATCCAGCACACGGCAGCTGGGTAAGTAATGGGAGAAACCCTGGTGTTGCTCGTGACAGAGGAAGATGCTTTTGTATTTCTGTTCACTATCTTTTCACTCCAGAGACAGTAAGCAGGGAAAGCAACTTCCATTTCTGTTTTCATGCTAATTTTCCTTTCTTTGCCTGCCTTAGCGAGCCAAGCACCAAACCAAGGGCTTTATATACCCTCTGGGAATAAAATGCCCCCCAAATCAAGCCCTTATTTATTTCTACTGAAGCTGAAATGTGCCATGCCCTTACCTAAAAGGGGGGGAGGTACGCACAGGCCCCATCTGCACTGCTACCACTCCCTTCGTCCTGGTTGATTTACCACTGCCCCTCAGCATGTACTGATGCCTGTCACTCTGCTGACAGCATGAGAGACAAACGCCAGTTTCCCTTGGCCAGAAAACTTGCCTTGCAAAGAAAAAAAGCCAGCTCAGGGCTTTTCACTTGGAGAGAAAGAGAGTGAAAAGAATGGACTTGAAAGCAAATTCCCATGTTTTTTTGCTTCGGGTGAGAGCTTTTCCCACGCTCCATTGGAAGGAGTGCAAGGAGCAAATGTTTCCCAGTGCTGGTAAACACCAAACACTGCTGAGGAGCAAGGGAAAAAGGCAGTCTTATTGGAGAAAGGGAGAAATCAGTGGTGTGCTCTCCTACAGTGCCTCTTGTCTCCTCCTTCCATGGCAATAGGTTTTCCAGACCAAGCTATGTTTTCTGAGTGCAGCTGGAGTGTCAGACCC
The DNA here is from genome assembly GCF_000696875.1 of Nestor notabilis. NCBI lineage: Eukaryota > Metazoa > Chordata > Aves > Psittaciformes > Psittacidae > Nestor > Nestor notabilis. The sequence goes on along the minus strand of NW_009938279.1, from coordinate 5,585 downwards.
TGGGGTACTCTGACATGAGGCCATGTGGTATTGCAGAGCTGCCCCACAGCGCTGGAGGCTGCTTCTTCCATGAGAGTCTCAGCAGCTGCACTGGGAAGAGGCTGGTGGCTTTATTTCCCAAGCTGGCACCAGGAAGGTGCTTGACATGTATTTGTATTTGCTAGGCACTGGTCAAGGACCATTAGCTTGCTCTGCAAGACTTTTGCTTCCCCATCCAAGGAAGGCTGGGAAAGCATGTCTGGTTTGTTGCATCTCCTGTGTCAGTCACAGGAGATGCCCTGTCCCTCACTGCCTCCCTGTCTTCAGAGAACCAAAGAGTAGATGAACATCTTGTCTTTTGGCTTGCCCTGGTTTCAGGAGCAACCTTTTCCAAAGCACCAAGCGCTTGTGGCCCCCATCCATGCTTTCCAAGCCCATTTCCACATAGAACTGATGTTTAGCAGCCAGTCTCCAGCAGGGCAATGCGAAACCCATCTGTGCGTGGGAGAGCTTGCCCATGCAGCTCAGAGCCCGGGAACCGGTTCACCAGCTCTGCAAGCGGAGGCCTGTCTCTGGCAAGGGAGCCTCTGTGTCTCGGCACATGAGGGGCTATGTGTCTTTAAAACACCCCGGAAAGGCAGGCGAGAGATTTGAGGGCAACTTTTGGAAACGAGGAACCAGCTGAGGCTGGGGATGCTCAATGGGCATCCGCATGGACTTGGTTCAGCTTTTGAAGGAGGCTGGTGTGTGGGTAAGTTTGGAAGACAGTGCTCACTAAACTGGATAGAGATGTGGGCCCTGCTGTATCCCAAGGTGGGCAGAAGTGCTTGGAAGTCTGTCCTGAAGAATGCCCCAGCAGCCTGATGAGCCTGCTGCTTTTCCCCACTGGCCAAGCAAAGAGCATTCATGACAGCAGAAGCCCTGCCCAGGGGTCCCAGTTTTAAACGAAATACTGGTGTCCCATTGCCAGCACATATTAGCATCTTCCCATCAATGAGAAATCATTTCCTTCACCCCCTATCCCCTTGCCTTTGGTCTTGCTCATAGAAAGCCGTGACTAGAGCCTGCATGTGCCCGTATCTGCTCCTGCGATCTCTCTTTGTTTGGTTGCCAGCTTTCTGCACCTGCGTGCATGCCTGCTCTCCCTCCCCACTGTGGTTAGTCCTTCCCTCTCCCATCCCATGGGCAGGAAAGTGGGGTTTAGCTGGGTCCAGGGGGGAAGGTGGTGTTTGGCAAGGGCAAGCATTCCCACTCCAACAGCAGCCGTGGATGGGATGGGGGGACACAGGCAGCTTGGTTATTTGTGGATGAAGCAATGAAGCACGACTTGCCCTGTCATTAACCCCCTGGAGGTCCTGCCCACATCTGTCCCGATGAGAGCTGGAATATCCATGCTTCCTTTGCTAATTGAGCCTGGATTGTATTAGCTAATCCATCTCCAAATCCCCCAGCTGTTCAGAGCTTAATAAGAGCAACCACACAGGCTGGCTGTGAGGCTGTGCTCGTGTCTTGTTGGGGCAGAGATTACAGAAACAAAGTGTGTGTGGGTTTTGGGGTGGGGGTTTTCTTC